>NW_021619976.1:851916-888581 GCF_004785775.1 Grammomys surdaster
TTTTTTGATAAAATTATTGTGCTGAATGTAAGTCTATGGTAAAAGCAGTAAACTCCAAGATGTTTCTGTATAATCTCACATGGGCTACAAAATGATATTCATTTGCTTTAGCCTATAAAATTATCTGCATTCACTTCAATGACAATTAATTTACAAGGCATGAGATATGAAAGCGTGTTTTAATAGCAGTTAATCAGATTAATTCAATAGAATTTCATTTTAGACCTTAGGCATTTATAGGTTTTTACTGTTTCCAAATCTTACTATTTTTAAATATATGCTTTGTCATTTACTTGTCACAAACATTTCATTCACTTTATTAGATGCATTTATAAATATATACATACATATACATATAGAACATGTACATATACATATAGACCTATATAAGTATACATATAAAAATAGAGACATATATACATGTATATATGCATGTGTATACATATATGCATGTATATGTATACAAACATATGTAAATACATATATACTTTAAATGTAGATATAATTTTCTTCTAGGTATATGTGCTGTGGACATGTGAGGTCAGTAGTTGAAGTCAGGTATTTTTCCTAATAATTTTCAAGCTTATTTTTATGAGAGAGTTTCTCACTGATCCTAGAGCTCAGAGATTCTGCAAGAGTAGCAGGCGATTGTACCATGGACTCTCTTGTCACTACTTTGTCAGTCCTAGAATTACAAACATGCACCAACAATAATGTTTTTATGTGAATACTTGGGGATCTGATTTCAGGTCTTCATATTCATGCAATCAGTACTTTACCAAGTTATCTCTCAGGTCCTTTAGTTTTTTTTTTAAGAAGTAATTCATGAGAATAATAAATCCCAAATAAATCGTGGCAGCATGATCACAATGTTCATTTTTTGTTATTCTTTTATTCTTGCTTTCAAAATTTTTCCATGGCTGTTGAATCAATAAGAGTCTAATTGTTAACTTATATTCTGGGCTGACGGTTGTCAAAATGACTAACTGCTTCAATGGCATTCTTTCCAAACATTCTGTTTATGGTCTAATAACACCCAAACCAGACTGTTTCCCTCCACCAGGAACTGTGGAGAGTAAGCTGGCAAACTCAACATTAGAAACAGCACAATATTTAGCCTTCCTCAGCAAAAATGCCACAAGATAAGATTATTTTTTCTATCATTACTGTTGTTTCTGACACAAAATTGATGTCTATTGTATTAGTATTAACTTTACATCTGGAACTTCAAAGCATTCTTTATAGATGTAGTACTCAAAACAGTATAAAAGAAGAGAAGAACAGATAAATGGTATGTGGTTGAAAGCCCTCCCCCCAGCAACAAAGCCAGTAAAATGAACTCACGACGGTGTTTTCAGCAAATGGAGATAGAACAAGCATACACTGGTACACAAAAGGAAAGAAAATTCATGTAATCTAAGACCCAAATCGTCCCAAAATTTAACTAAAAACAGAACATAGACATAAATGTAAAATGCAAAGTTACAGAATTTCTGGATGATGATGGACTAAAAAGTATTGTGAGATTCTTTTCTTTTTTTTCCTAAGTCCTCTTTACTCATTTTTGAATTGTTGTTTATTTGTTTTTGAGTATTTCATATATGAATATTATGTTTATATCACGTATTGCCCCCTTCCTTCTATCTCCTTCTGTGTGTTCCTGTTACCTCTCCAATTCATGACATAGTTTACTTCATTTTCTTTAATTATTACACACACACACACAACACACACACACAAAACACACACACACCTGGTTTCATTAAAAGAAAAAGAAAAATGACACAGACTGGCATCTTTGTACACAACACTACATACATTTTCCATGTCATCTAGCGAGTATGTTTCTTGATATATGCCCAGATAAACTCAAAGCATGTTTATAAAGTCTAGAACATAACTTTTTTAGTTAAAATTTTTAGTCCAAACTATTTTATGACTTTGTATATATGTCATTTCCTTTCTTTTTTATCCTTCTCCAATTCTTCTCATGTCTCTCTGACTCCCTCTCAATTTTGTGGTCTCTTATTCTTTAATTATTATTGTTAAACATACACAAACCATATTAAGTTCATCACTGTCTCATGTTTATACATGTGTTTAGCAATGACCACATGAGATTTGCTAACATATTAGGGACCTTGGTCTGAAGAAAACTGATTCTTCTGTCCTGAGTAGCCATTGATTTTCTGTAGCTTTTCATCTAAGTGTGTGTCTTTGTGAAATTTCCCAGTCCATGTTGACATATTGGCTGATATGATCATTATGCAAGCCTTGTTTATATAACCACGTTGTTAAAACTTCCTGGGTGCAGATTCCCATCATGTGTATAAGACCCTATTTAACAGCAGGCATCCTGATCTGGATCTTACAATCTTTCATCTCCCCCTTCTGTGATGTTCTCTCAGCCTTAGGTGTAGAGGTTGAATTGTACATGTACCAATTTATGCTGGGCTCCCATGGTCATTTATTCTCTAAATTTTGACCATTTGTGGATCTGTGTAATAGTTTTTCTCAGCTAAAAAGGAATCTTATTGGGTCAGGAGTGAAAGATCCTCTTATTTGTGGATATAAGGATAAATATTGAGAATATAGTTAGAAACTATGTATAGAAATTTTAATACTTAAAATCACTTAAAATTTTTCCTTGAATAAGTGAATACATACATAGAATGGGAGTATTTCTAGACAACAGTGTATAATTCTGCTCTTTAAAAAAAAATCTGTCTAGCCAAGGACAATACGGAGGCCATTTCATGGCATATTTCTAACAGAGAGGCATCAATGTGAAACTCTTATATGTTGCAGTATTCTAACAATAGAAAAGCACACTTACAGTGAAAATTACATGATAGTGGTTGGCAGTGGGTAGTAAGAAGGACGATTTACATAAGTGTGGGAGAGGAGTCACACAGAGCTGCACAACTGCTCTGTAAACTGACACAATGTGATGTATGCCATGATACACATGTCATTTAATGCGCAATTACCAAGAGTGTCCCAAAATGTAAACTTTGGAACAATGGTTTGACTACATTTCATCAATCCCTAACTATCTAACACTGTTGACAGTGGAAAGAGAAACTTACACATTGGGCAGAGGTTCTGTGAGAAGTCTCTATGCCTTTCATAAAAGGCTCAAGTCTTGATTAAGGGCTTAATACTTCTCTCAAAAGCAAAGTCTGTTAAAACTTTTGGCTGTGTAGAACAGGTAAGAGCCCCACCTACTGTCTGAATCCTCCCATTTCGTCAATTTGGAAACCAAAGACCCAAGTTGCTACCACATTACCATCCCTATATGGGCAGATACACATGGCTCAACTGTAGGCCACCTAGATTAGCATATATAAAAGCCCCACCTGCATCTGAACCTCCCAATATCTTGGTTTTAAGCCAAAAGACCCAAGGTGCTGACACATCCACCAGCCCTGATGCCAAATCCCTACACTTTTATTGGTAAATACCCACTTCTCAAGTATAAGCCACACCAGTCAGAAGAACAGAGATCACTGCTGAAAAAAAAACATGCTAAATACTAGCCCCCAACTCTGATGCTGACTCCATGATGGACCAAAGGTCACCAGAAATATAGATCACAAAGATCACAAGATCAAAGAAGAAACAAAAACCAAAGAATAAAACTCTTATCCATTAAAAATCTTACTCAGAAATTGTTTTCTAGATTTATATTTATTCTCAACCCAGATGACTAGACACTAGTGTAAAAAACAACATCAACAATAGTCAGGACAATATGGTACCATCAAAGACCAGCTACCCTACTACAGCAATCCTGGGGTATTCCAACAGAGCTGAAGCACAAGACAACCTTAAAAACAACATTACGAAGATAAAAGTGGTCCTTAAGGAGCAAACAAAGAAATCCTATAAAGAAAGCCAAGAAAAAAAGAAACAGGTGAAAGAAACTCTTCATGACCTGAAAATGAAAATAAAAGCAATAGAGAAAACACAAACTGAGGGAATCCTGAAAATGGAAAGCCTCAGTAAGAAAACAAATGAATGATGCGAGCATCTGCAGAATACAAGGGGTGGGAGAGAGAATCTCAGGCAAAGAAAGATGGATACATTGATCAGAGAAAATTTTGAATCTACAATTATTGACATAAAACATCCAGAAAAAGTGGGAAACTATGAAAAGACCAATCTTAAGAATACTAGGAATCAATAAACAAGAAGATGCCCAGCTTGAAGGCTCAGAAAATATTTTCAACAGAATCATAGAAGAAAATTATCATAACAGAGAGAAGGAAATACCTATAAAAGTAGAAGCTTACAGGACACTAAATAGATTGGGCCAGGAAAGAAACTCTCCTGTCACATATTAATCAAAAACAATAAATAAAGAGAACAAAGAAAGAATAAGAAAAGCTACAAGGTAAAAAGGACAAGAAACATATAAAGGCAGATGTGACTCCTCTACAGAGACATTATAAGCCAGAAGAGCCTGGAAAAATGTCTTCCAGACTCAAAGAGACCACAAATGCCATCATAGACTATTCAGAAAAACTTTCGATCACTATAGATTGAGAAAATAATACATTCAATGAAGAAGTCAAACGTAAACAATATTCATCTACAAATCCAGAACAACAAAAGGCACTAGGAGGAAAACATCAACCCAAGAAGGTTTACTACATATGGGAAAACAGAGAAAATAAATCATCTCACTCCAGCAAAACCAAAAGAAGGAAAACACACACATATACATTCATGCACATGCACAGACTTATACATACATAGAGATATACACAGATACCACCATCGCCATCATTATTGCCAATAACAAAATAACAAGAATTAGCAATCATTAATACCTTTGAATATCAATAGTCTCGGTTCGCCAATAAAAGTCACAAGCTAACAGAGTGGATGCAAAAACAGGATCCATGTTTTCACTACATACAAAAAAAACACTTGTCAACATTAAAGATAGCCATTACCTCAGAGTAAAGGGCTGGAAAAGGTTTTCCAAGCAAGTGTACCCAAGAATTAAGCTGTTGTAGCCATTCTAATATATTTCAACCAAAATTAATCTAAAGAGATGGAGGATACTTCATCCTCATCAAAGAAAAATGCACCAAGATGACATCTCAATTCTTAACATCTATGACCTAAATACAAGAGCACACACATTTGTAAAAGAAGCACTACAAGAGCTTATATCACATATAAAACCACATACAATAATAATGGGAGACTTCAATATCCCATTCCCACCAATGGGCAGGTCAATAGAAAAAATCTAAACAGAGAAATAATAGAGATAGCAGTAGTTATGAATCAAATGTACCTAACCGAAATCTACAGAATATTTCACCTAGACACAAAAGAATATACCTTTATCTTAGGACTTCATGGGACTTTCTCCAATATTGAATATATAGTCAGTCACAAAGAAAGTCTCAACAGTTACAAGAAAATTAAAATAATTATATGTATCTTATCAGATCACGGGTTAAATATAGACTTCAACAAACAACAGAAGCAACAAAAAGCCTATACACTGAACAACACTCTATTGAATGAGTACTGAGTAAAGGTAGAAATAAAGAAATTTAAGACATCCTAGAATTTAATGAAAACGAATGCACAAAATACCCAAATTCGTAATGGGACATAATGAAAGTAGTGCTAGAGGAAAGGTCATAACACTAAATATCTTCATTAATAAACTAGAGAGATTTCATAGTAGCAATTTAAGAGCACATATGAAAGCTCTAGAACGACAATAACAAAATCAAACATACCCAAGTGGAATACATAGTAGGAACTAATCAAACTGAGGGCTGAAATCAATAAAATAGAAACAAAGAGAAAGATACAAACAATCAATGAAACAAAGAACTGATCCTTTGAAAAAATTAACAAAATAGAGAATCTTTATCTAAACTAACTAAAAGATGCACAGAGAGAATACCCAAACTATAAAATCAGAAAAGACAAGGAAAATATAACAACAGGCACTGAGGAAACCCAAAGAATCATTATGAAATACCTCAAAATCTGTACGACACAAAATTGGAAAACCTAAAAGAAATCATTTTTATTTTAAATTCCAACAAATAAAATTAGATCAAGATCAGCTAAAAAGTTTAAGTACACCTATAACCCCTAATGAAATAGAAGCAGTACTTAAAATCTCCCAACCAAAAAAGCCCAGGGCCAGACAATTTTATCTGAGAATTTTACCAGACTGTCAAGGAAGAGCCAATACCACTACACAAATTATTCCACAAGACAGAAACAGAAGAAACATTGCCAAATTCATTTTATGAGGCCACAGTCACCCTGATACCCAAACTACACGAAGATTTGACAAAGGAATAAAATTACTAACCAATTTCCTTCATAAGTCTTGATGCAAAAATACACAATAAAATACTCGTAACCTGAGTCCAAGAACACATAAAACAGATCATCTGCCACGATCAAGTAGGGTTTATCCCAGAGGTGCAGAGATGGTTCAAAGTATGCAAATCTGTCGACATAATCTACCATATAAACAAACTGAAAAGAAGAAAACTGTTTAATCAAGTATATGCTCCACTAAAAAAATCCTTTTACAGAATGCAAGATCCTTTCATAATTAAAGTCTTGGAGAGATAAGGGATCCAATGGTCATACCTAAACATAATAAAGACAACTTAAAGCAAGCCAGTGACCAACATCAAATTAAATGGAGAGAAATTCAAAGCAATTTTGCTAACATCAGGTAATGACATGGCTGTCTACTCTATATCTATCCAATATAAAGCTTGATGTTCTAGCTACAATAATAAGAAATCTCAAGGAGACCAAAGGGATACCAATTGGTAAGGAAGAAGTCAACATATTACTCTTTACATGTGATATAATAGTATACATAAATGGCCCCTACTGTCCCTTGCAGGGGACCCTGCGGGGTCACCTGCTGAGTCATCAGTGTTTCAAACCTAGCTCAACAAGAAATCAGACTGCCTTCCATGTTCCTACAACCAGATGCACTATATCTAATAGAAGAGATAATGGGAAATAGCATTGAACTCATTGGACCAAGAGACAACTTCCTGAGCAGGACACATTCATGCAGGCATTAAATTTAACAATTAATAAACAGGATCACATGAAACTTAAAAAGCTTCTGTAAAAAAAGAATACTGTCAATAGGACAAAACAGTAGTCTACCAAACGGGAAAATATTTTCATCCAATCCACATCTAACAGAGAGTTAATTTCCAAAATCTATAAAGAACTCAAGAAAGTGAACATCCATTATGTCATGTGATGCAGACTCATGTGGTGTTTTGCTGATACAGACTCATGTGTTGTTTTGCAAATGTGAGGACACATGATGTTTGGAGAGAGTATTAACTGGACTGAATGGACAGTGAGAGTACACTTGCACAGCTAGTCTTGCAGCTCTTCCTCAGCAGAAAACTTCTCCAGGTATCCTAGCTGGTCCTGGTCTTTCCTACTGGCTCATGCCAAATTGGTGGAGGCCTGGTGCTTTCTCCTAGGTTGTGCCCCAGCTGCTGATTCATGTTTGTTATCCTAACACTGCTTAACTGGACTATTCATATCCTGACAAATGGAGACTGGAATGGCCCCAAAGAGCTACTTCTAAACAGGTCAACATCCCTTTGTCCTCTTTACCATATTTTCTCTCCTAGGTTTGGATGGTGGGCTAGAAGGGTTGTCAAATTGTTCCAAAGCTCTTATTAAAAGTAGATTTAAGAAAAACAGTAAGTGAACATCCACAAACATAATAATTGAATTAAAATGGGGTACAGATCTAAATGACTAGTTCTCAACAGAGGAATCTCAAAAGTCTGAGGAGCATTTAAATAAATGTTTGACATCCTTAGCCATCAGGGAATTGCAAATAAAAATGTCTATGAGATTCCATCTTACCCCTGTCAGAATGGCTAAGATCAAAAACAGAAAAGACAGCTCATGCTGGCAAGTATGTGGGAAAAGGGGTACACTCTTCCACTGCCAGCAGGAATTCAAACTTGTGCAGCCAATCAATATAGTGTTTTTCAGAACAATGGGAATCAACTTATCTTAAGACACAGCTATATTATTCTTGAGAATATACCAAAAGGACATTCCATCCTACAGTAAGGACACTTACTTGTTCATAGCAACTTTATTTATAATAGACAGAACTAGAAAAATTAGATGTCTGTCTCAACAGAGAAACGAATAAAGAAAATTTGTCATGTTTACACAATGGATTATTACTCAGCTATTAACAAATAATATCATGAAAATTTCATACAAATTGGTGAAAATAGAAAAAATATCCTTGAATGAAATAACCCAGACTCAGAAAGATAAACATGGCATGTATTCACTTATAAGTTGATACTAGCCATAGGGTAAAGGATAATCATACTACAATCCACAGACACAGAGAGGGTAAGTAACAAAAATGACTCAAGGGAGAAAGTATGTAACTCCCTGGGAAATAAATAGAAGAGATATTGCAGATGGACTTGGGGTATGTGGGCATGGGAAGAGAAGACATTCAGGTAAAATGGGGACAGAGAGTACTGGGAGAGACAACTGGAATTGGTAGCATTTCAGGTATGAGGTAGAAGTACAGAGCAATGGAAACTTCCAGAAATCTATGAAGTTGACCTTTTTTAAGACTCCAAGTAAGGTGGGGAGATACGGAATCTGAACCTGTTGTCTTTTAGTGTCAGTTAAGACTTTCAGTGGAGGGATTGGGACCTCAGTCAGATGCAGAACTTTTGACCTATTATTTGTTATGCATACAAGACGTACAGTGGTAACAGTGATACAAAAATTGTGGAAGTAGCCAATCAATGACTGGTACAGCTTGTGACCTATGCCACAAGAGGGAGTCCATCCTTTGCTTAGATGGCCAGGATCCAGAGGCTGGATAGCTCAGATATCTAGGATAGACCCAAACAGAACTGACAAAAAAAAATCAGTAAAATGATTTCTAAAGTTATTTTGTTATATTTGTAGACAGGAGTTTAGCATAAATGTCATCAGAGAGATTTCATCCAGCAACTGATAGAAGCAGGAGCAGAGGAATACAGTTAAACAATAGACAGAGCTCTAGAAATACTTCTGAAGAGATGAAGGAAGGATTGTAGGAGCCTGGGGGGATTAGTGCACCACAAGGAAACCTACAGAATCTGAGACCTAAAGGCTGATAGAGACTGATAGAGCAGACAATTAGGAAGCCTACATAGGTCTGACCCAGTCCCTACGATAAATGGTATTCTTACGTAGCTTGGTCTTGTGGGACTCCTAACTAACAGTGGGAACAAGGGTTGTCTCTGATCTTCAGAGTTTCATGGACATGCTATAATGCATCTCATAATATAAAATTATTTAGTTATTTTCTATGTACTACAAGTTATAAAAAAAAAGTATTCCCTTTAAAAACTCCCACAGTGTATTAGTTTTTACCAAAGATTCTCCAGGCCGTATTTTGTGATAATAAATATGCATATGGTATTTAACTTTTACCTTCTGGTGTGTTCTGCTGAATTTCTATCATAGTTGACAGTGATATCTCATATATGTCACCTCAAACTCCTGTACCCATCCATCCTTCTTATATTACATAATGCTACTTTCTCTTCTGGTTATCTCTTAAGATTTAAGAAGCATACTTACACCAACAGTTTTATTGTAAAATCCATGTATGATACCCCAGGAATCTTTGCTATGCAGTACCTCAACCATCTATCCCAAGTCAGTCCCAACCTATATCCAAAGTCATTTTCCATCACCAGCCTGGATATAGCCATTCTATCCTTGAATATTACATGAGTCTCCCACATTGTACTAGTTTTTATTTTATGACTATGTCCAAATATCTGACAAAAACCAGGTTGAAGGAAAGTGGTTTATTTTGGTTTCTAGTTCAGAAGTCTACTGTTAATCATGACATGGAGGTCATAGTGGTGGGAAAGGGTTGGTATTGACTTCGAGTTGCTGAGAAGCAGAAAATATTCAATCACAATGTTCTGTTGCCTTTCTCCTGTTTCCCTTTCTGTCAGTCTAGGATCACACTGCATATTCCTTCTAATATACAGGGTACATATTTGCTCTTCTATGAAATAGCTCTGAAAACTTTACAATATACACAGTAAAACATGGTTCTCCTAGGTGATTCTGAACCTAGTCAGGTTGACAGTAATGATTAGCCTTCACTGTTCCACTTTTGTCTGCTTGACATCCAAGTACAACACGCTTAATCCACAACTAGAAGGAACTAACTTAGAACTGTTTTGGAGAGAAAATCTTGTAAATGTGTGTTATTTATCCTCTGGCTTGTTGATTTCTGAATTTCAAGATAAACATGAAAAAACCCCACATAAATATTAGTAGTAATCATTCCTACTAATGATTACTACTAATCATTACTACTAATGAATCCTTTATAAAAAACAATGATGGCTGTAATATTATTTGTAACGTTTTAAAATTTTATCATTCCATTCATATACTGCAATATTTTCACACATACATGAAGATATTATGCAAATAAACATAAATATATTATTGGTTTTATTCTCTAGATGTTAGTATTTAAAGAGCTAAAGAACTAAAGTCTGAAAAAATTAAAGTACATGTCAAATAGATGCCCAAATTTAAATATCCACAAGCTATAATAAGAACTAATTTATGTGTATGCATGTTTCTCTGTGTGTGTGGTTTGTAGACTAAAGCCTGTCAAACAGAAGGGTAGAGGAGAACATTGAATGTCTTTCTACATTGTTCTCAGTCGTGTTTCCTAGAAATAGCTCTCTCACTGATCTGGAATCTTACTTTTTTGAATAGACTAGCTGTGAGCTCCCAGGATTCATCTGTCTCTTCCTTCTCGTTTTGGAGTTGCAGGAGCATAGAGACCATGTCTGGTCATTGTACGTAGTTGTTCTGAATTCAAACTCTGCTCCTTATACTTTTACTGCAATTCCACTTCTCTCCAAGCACCTCCCATATCAGATCTAAACTTTATTAAAGTCTTATTTATTAAGCCACCACTCACAAAGTTTTTCCTGTTTGCAGTAAATTTATTTGAAAGCCTTATGCTATATGAATTTGTGGCATAAGTTCATTCTATAATGAAATAATTTCAAATGATTTTTCAAACTCTTATGATTAACAGCTTCTTATAACCAATCTTCTAATATTCCCTTTAAAACCAAATTAGTCATTAGTATATGTGTGAACACATGAACACCAAAACATTCATCATGCATGAAAGGGTAGGAAAAGATTCTGGCTCATTAAGAAGAAATAAACTGAGACTGGTTATCTAAAAAACTGTGCTATTAACTATGATAACAGTTCTTTTAAAACCTAAACTTGAAGGTAAAACAGTAGGACCATGTGACTAACACACGGAAGTCAGGTTTTGTTCTCTTTTTTAATTAGTTTAATTAGTACATTTACTAAATATAATCACCAATGTGGGTATAAAATGTAGCACATATCATAATTTTTTCCCAATAGGTGTTCAGCATGATTCCACAAGTGGGTAGCTAATAGATTTGATAAGTGTTTAATGTGTGAGAATTAGTATTGACCTTTTGTGTTAGTTTCCTGGTTAAATGGTCAATAAATATTGAAATACATTAACATATTACCAATTGGGAAAAACAAATGGCATTTCCTCCTTTTATATGGATTTTTAAAAAGTACACTATATGCAAAATATGCATTAAGAAAAGCAAAACATTCTTTGCCTTCATGTTTTTAGGAGATCACAAATGTCAGTCACACATACGTTATGGTGATCTAAATCAAGTTACTGCAATTTTTCAATCTTTCTTAATGTATCTGGAGCAGCAATATTGATAGGATGAAGTTACAGCAGCTGGCTATGTGAACATTCAACCTGTACAAGTGAGTGTCTATTGAATACTATTTCTGGCATGTTAAAGAACCATATAGGAGTAAACATGACACGTATCATATACAGCCAGAGCTCAAGACATACTTGAGCATTCTTTTAATCATATACATAATTATAAGTTAGCCCATTATAGTAACAGAAGCGCTATGAAATTGCTCTAGGGCTCCAGTATGTCTGACTTTCTCTTTGTTATTCTAGGACTCACAGATGGTCCATCTAACAGTTCCTTGTCGGTTAGATTGCATAAGTTCTGAATAGCAAAGAAGAAAACTTTCTAGTAGAACATCTTTATGCATAGTTTTTTGCAATTTAACACACATTATAATTACTACGATTAGTAGAAACCTTATAACCAGTCACCAAATATTTCGAATACAGTTTTATCCATTTAAAATATTTGTATTGTATATATTAATTAGATGTGGTCTTATCTTTCACAAGGACATTTTTGCACAAGTATGTTTTGTATGTTGAAACTGTTCCTCCCATGCCCCTAATCTTCATCCAAGTATGCTCTTAAGGCTCATGAAATTCACAGGAATTCACAGGTCTAGCTCAATCAGTAAACTCCAGACTCAGTAAGGAAACCTGACTCAATGAATAAAGTGGAAAATCGCCATGGAAAACATCTAGTATCAACAGAGGGCCTCCACATGCACACAGTTATGCACACACCCATATTCAAGTGCATGAATATGCACACATGCATACCATATACATGAATATTTACAAACATACAATTAAAAATACAACAATACAATAAAATATCCAGCATTCATTCATTTTGCTTTTGTCTTCAAATGCATTATCACATGTTTTCCTTGCTGTTTTGGATGGAGATAAGGGATCTAATGGAATTTCTGTGTGCTTCTCACCCATCCCTCAGAGGAGTAACTCATTCAAACTGTCTTAGTTACTGTTTTATTGCTTTGAAAAGACTCCATGCCTAAGACAACTGTTATAAAATAACCCATTTAATTTGGGACTTGCTTACAGTTTTAGAGGTTAGTTCATGATTGTTATGACAAGAAGCAGACAGGCATAGTGCTGGAGCAGCAGTAGTGGAGAACTTAACATCTAGTTCCACAGGCAAAAGCTAGAGTGAGAAAGAGAGAGGGGGAATGGGATGGGCATTTAAATCTCAGAGCCCACTCACAATGACACACTTCATCTAGAAAGGCCACATTTCTCCGACAAGGTCACACCTCTTAATCCTTCCCAAGCCATTCCACTAACTGCCAACCAAGCATTAAAATATATGGGCCTATGGAAGCCATTCTCCTTCCAGCCACCATCAAAAACAACAATAAAAATACTTTTTGCTACCCACTTTAATATCTCTGGGGCTATGGTATCTTCCTCCTTTCCTTACGGTAGATAGTTAATAGTCTGTTGTTTGAAACATGGTGTGTTCTATTAGCAGAAGCTGAGATTGTAGCCACAAAGCTGAACACACCATGTTTCAAAACTATGCATAAGTTTCTACCACCACAGCCCTATCTCACCACTCTGCTAGTTCCTATTAGCAAACACTGAGAGCAGATTGATGTGAGCATGATAGGAAAAAAAGCAAGCATAACCTGAGGATAAATGACTGGAAGGGAAGAAACAAGACAACTGACACTGGGGCTGGTATATAATAAAGAAGATGCTGTACAACACTTAATTTTATGGGATTTTCAATATGGAAATGAAAACACATAACTTACAGACAGCCACAGGGAAAAGATAATCAAATAAATTGTGTTTGCTGTGGTATGAAGAGAAATAACTTGGTTTGGTTTTTGACAATCTTCATCCCTTCTTTCCATCCCTTTCTACCTCAAGTCCATATATCCTAATCTTACTAGCTAAACAAAACATTTGGACACATTTGAATGAGATAATTACAGTGATGAGTGTGGAAAGAGCAATCATATGTTCTTGCTCTCAGACTCAGGTCACCTGCATGCCCACCAGGCCCAGTTCTTCTGTGCTGTCCAAATGAGGTACAGGGCCCACTCTTCTGAGTACTGTAGGCAGCAAGAGGCAAGGCCAGCACTCTAGCTCTTGTGACCCTTGGGCTAGCTTGACAGATGAGTGGTGGGTTTCTCTCACTTTCATGCCTTCACAGCCAGGGTGGCACACCTATGGCCCTCTTACCAGGGCCAACTCCACCATGCTGTTTGGCAAAAGGCCCACTCTCTTGAATGATGCCTCAGGTGAGAATTGAGAGCTCCTGGACATCCATGTGGTCCAGGTTGCTGTCCAGACCAGGGACATCTCCATTGTCTCTTCTGGTAATATGAGCCACAGACACCAACCTCTGTTGCTGCATAGCTATGAACCTAGACATTGTCCTCAGTGGCAGCCTGTGCTTAGACTTTACCATGTTCTCAGATGGTAGGGCTCACTACTTAAAACAGGCTATTCCTCTCCACCCTCATGTCTCTGGATCCGTCTCTCCTCATAATGTTCTACTTCTCTTTCTCTTCCATCTGCCCATTACATACTTAGGCATTATAGTGGCTCCTGCTGCAGGAGACCACACAGCTGGCATGTCTCAGGCACTTCATGGGAACAAAATGATCTCTAGTTGTCTAAATCTAGCCTGTGCGGCATAAAGTAGGTTGGTCTATGAATGTCTTCCACAATCCACACTGCACTGTGTGGGTGAAAGTGGGGTCCTGTGCATCTATCCCTTGCCTGTACCATAAATGTGAGGACAGGTCTATGGGTTTCGTTCCTTGCCCACAACACACTGTGTCATGGTAAAACAGCAGGTTTCTGGAGATCTTCCTCCTCCAGCGAAATTCAATTTCTAACTGACAAAGTAAAGTGGTAAGAGTTGTACTTTATCAGAGGGAGAAGTTCTGAACTTAGACAAAGTAAATATTTTCTAGTAGGCACACAGCTTGCCTTTTTTTTCTGGAGAGGCAAACAGTAAATCAAATTTTCAAAACTGTAAGTTAATATGCTCCTTGCTCTAGAGAGAGAAATCATTTCTATCTTTCAAGTCTATAATAGACAAATGTTCTTCAACTTATGATAGGGTCAAGCCCCAACGAACTCTTCTTAAACAGAGACATCAGAAGTCACAAATGCACTCTCTAGCCTTCACATTCAGAGCATAATGGACTAGCAGCACAGCCAGTACACACATTTTTTTTCTGACTGTACAGCTGACAATGGGCTACTGGTGGCAATAACTTCTAGTATTACAAAAGATTACTGCTATGTATTGGTAGCCTAGAAGAGAATCAAAATTCAAACTCTAAGTAAGGTTCTTTTTCTCTGGGTGCCTGCTATGTTTACATCTTTGTAAGACGAAACCAACAGAAGTTGTCTGTGATCTTACCTAATCTGGATATCCTCACAAGATCAATTACTTCATATTTCTTAGGTGGTAGTTACTTAAGTTTCCTCATTTATGTACAGTGATGATGTCATTGCCTATCATAAAATTGTTGTCCAAATTATGTGTTTGTGTAGCATAAATATTAGAGGTTTATCACTTAGTGTATTGGTTTCTTTTCTGTTGCTGTGACAAAACATCATGACCAAAGACATTTGAATAAGAGTTAGCTATTTTGGCTTATGGCCCTAGAGAGATAAGAGTCTATCAAGGCAGAAAAGCCTGACAGTAAGTGGCAGTCATGGCACCTGGAGTAGAAGCTGAAAGCTCATATCATGAAGCAAAGACAATGAATTGAAAATAAGATGAGCCTATAAACACTCAGACCCCATCCATAGTAATGTGTTCCTCTAGTGATGCTCCAACCCCTAAAAGATGCTCAACCTCCCTAAACAAAAGACCAGCTGAGACCAAGCACTCAACTATCTGAACCAGTGCCAAACATGCTCTTCAAACCACCAACTTACTATAGATTAATAATAGTATCAATGCATCATTTATTGAATTTCTTTTTAAGATATGGTTCATTTGTGGCAAATAATATACAAAGACAATAACAGGTACTCATTTTCAGTAAATATTTGCATATCATTACTAGATAGTTTTAGTATTTGAAAACAAACTAGACACACAAAAATTTAACACTCCTATATATTATTAAGATCTATACCTGTTTTCTGTATTTCTCTATTATTCTCTATATTCAGATCATTTAATGTGTTTTATATAGAAAACTTGGAGGTAAATAGACAGTCCTAAGAGTTAAAGACAGGCCATCACTGTGTGCTACTTAATCCTCATGTTTTTCTAGAGAGAGCTATGCCTGGGTGTTATGCATTGGCCTCTCAAACAATTCCACTGTGTCCAATTCTTGAAACAATCATAATATCATATGGGCTATAGTCTATCATAAAAACCATGTGATCCCATTGTCTTTTTTTGAATATTTCATCTGCCCTTCCCTTATTATGTGTTTAGAAAAAGAACAGCAGTTGACTGGAAACCTATACACTTCTCTTAACCTGATCTAGGCAGCTGTCATATATAAGTATCCTTCCCTTTTATCTACAGAAAGAGCAATGTTGTCACTGTTTGGCAATTAGAAAGGCTATTCAGATGCCTTGTGTCAATGTTAAGCCAGCCCTAGAGGTTTTCCTTCATCTAGTATATGAAATTAGAATAAAGTTCAAGAGGTATTATTGTCTCTTGGCCACAAGAGTCAAGTCTGGAGCAGTAAAATACATCTCAGATCTATCTGACTAGGAAATGAGGCTGCATGCGAGAGATCACTGACTGCTCTGCAGAGGACTGGCTCATCAAATGAAAGGTAGACTTGTGCAGATAATTACTCACAGAGACTCCAGGCAGGTAGGAAAGGCAAAGGATGACAGTACCTTGCTAGGCAGTAAAAAACAGAGCATGTAAAGATAGTAGCTTCTGCTCATAATGAACTCCTGACGGTTTGATTGAAGAATATATGCCCTGCTCATTAAAAGTGAGCCAAGAAGAAAGTTTTGATTTGCACCTCAGTGATTAAGAAAGTTTAGAAGAAACCTCATCAATTCCTCATCTATTAGAGTCATGAAACATGAAACTTTGCCACAGCACAAAGTTACAAAAGACTTTCTTTAATTGGGATTTTTCTGACACAGACACTATTAGCGGCATTTCATTTTTAACTCCATTTTATATATATGTTCTAAGCAATAATTGAGAAATATCATTAGTGTTTTCAAACGTATTGAACAACACACACCCTTTGGATGCACACACACCACACCAGGATCTGAATATAAGGCCACCAATTTTAAGTAGATTTTTGTAATGAGCTACTGTCCAATTCATCCCATGTGGAACATGACATCAGTTTTGCATGTATGATCTATTCAGATCTTATTTGTTACGGGTCCCATCTCATTTTGTCTATAAAGGAGGTAGCAATCAGCAGGATGTGTGGCTGAAACTTTATTCCCTGTAGTCCTGTGCCTGAAACATCATCACATAGCTGTCCTTTGATCTGGAATAATGTCCTTAGGTACTAGTGTTCCTCTCTTTTCTTTCCAAGACATCCCTTTTTGTTTGGTTTCCAACTAAACATTAAAAGATCTGCCCTTTCACCTTCAGATCAATTTTCTCACTAGTCACAGTGTGCATTATCTTTTCTGATTTTGCACCGTCAGTTCTTCTCAACTGAGGTTCTGCAACTCCCATCACTGCACTGTAGAGCTAGACTCTCCCATTAGCCCCCCGTTCTTTCATAAAGATCTGGACCACTTTATTTTTTTAAGACGCTGTTTCATATGAAGCATTGTCCAGCAAAGAATTCTTTCTGGAACTTCACATTAATATTATCTCGAAATCTTTTTGACATCTGACACTTAGCTTCTAGCTTAGTTATGTAATAATTCTCAGTGGGTGCCTATCAGCCCTTCAGATTTTCCCAGTGTTATTGTAATGTTTATGCCTAACAGAATCTAAGAATCTAAGTTTCTTTTTACTGTTAAGTGGAAGAAGAACCTGTCAGAAATCTGAGTCTTACATCCTTGGTTTCTGTGGGGTGTCCAGTCCCAGGAAATCTGGCAAGATCTTTTAAGGATTGACTACATGGGGTTCCAGAAAAAAAAGGCTTCCAAAATCTATGCTTTGTGCGTGAATATTACCACCAGCTGCATAAGTTCATTACCTTCTGTTGTTCCCCAAAGCAGTACAGTGTTGGCTCACCTTTCTTTTTCTTTAATGAAGTCAGGTGTCTCAGATATTTTCTAGGAAAGGATCACAGTAAGTTATATTTTGAGTCCACATTGGTGCAGAGATTAAGGAGACATTAGCAACCCTTTAGTGCCTCATTCACAGTGGTTCTTCTTAGCTCACTCAACTCTAGCCACAGGAGCCATATGCAGAGGGCAGTAGTAGAGCAAAGGGCTCAACTACAGAGCCTTTCCCCTTCCCATTAGCAAATCACCTACTGGGCTTCCAGAATGACTTCTTAGAGGCCTGTTTAACTTGGGTATTCTCAAACTTGCCTTAGATGTGGGTCAGGAGCCTAGCACACCACTTCAGAACATTGCAAATGAGAGTTTCTAAGTCGCATAGTGTGAAACTAAGGTCAGCTTAATTTTTATAAATAAGATAAAAATGTTAAAGAAAATAGCTTTATTTGACATTTGTTTGCAAGTAATTTCTATGTCAAATAAGACTACTGGTTTTTTTTTCAAATTTGGTAGGATTAATAGAAATGTTCATCCATATTTGGAAAAAATATGATCTAAAATTAACTGTGACATATTTTGAAGATTTCAGAGGGAGTTTGAATTCAGCTCAGTGAGACAGATTTGTGTATAAATGTATTGACAGTTTGAAATTGAGATGGAGATTGTACCATTTAACATACCCTTTTGAGTAATTCTAATTTTCAGTAACAATGTGTTTGATAGAAGGCTTGAGCCTTCTCAGTTCTGATTCTTTGAATCTGCACTAATACAAAGCTTAATATGTCAATCTTTTGAAATAATATGATAAACAAATGAGTTCTTTGTATGTTTTAGTTATTATTTCCAGTGTCTTAATATTGTTGGATTCCCTCCACCCTAGAGGAACACTGATATCAGTATGCATCAATTGTACAAATGGGCTAGGGCTTCTCCCTTGAACTTAGTTAATGAACTAAGGATTCATGCCAGAAAAGCCATCTATGTGAGGTAGGAAGAAAAGACAGGGAAGAACATATCTGGATATAGGAAGTAAAAAATACTCCTTATTCTAGGTTTTGTGTGAAACTTCTATTCAGCGAACTAATCGAAATTTTCAACCTTGCTAACAACAATTGCTTAAGATCACCTACCCTCACCTTCCAAGATGTAAACTTTCCATTATTTAGGACTCTTATCAGAAACTCCGTGTACAATAAAAGATGTACTAACATCCTTGTGAAGTGATAGTCATCCCAAGATTAAAATTTTATCAGACTGAAACGTGTACAAAGCAACTCTAGGCCTACCTATCATCACATTTATATATTTTTAAACAATGACTGAAAGGGAACTGGGGAGGTTGCTTAGTCAAAATTACCTTGCAAGCAAATGATCTAGATTTTGTGCTCAAAATTAACATAAAAAGTCTGGGTGGTATGGTTCACACACTTGTAATCCCAGCACTGGATAAGCAGAGACTGGTGACTCCTCAGGGCTTCCTGGACTGCCAACTTCAGAAATGTTAAAAGCCTTGTGTACTGTACAGTTTTATGTCACCTTGACACAAAGTAAAGTTATCTGAAAGGAGGGAACACCAATTAAGGAAAATGTATCATAAGATCAAACTATAAGCAAGCCTGTAAGACACTTCCTTAGTGATTTATGTGCGAGGGTAAAATCTGGGCTGGTATTCCTGGGTTCTATAAGAAAGCAGGTTGAGCAAACCATGAAGAACAATCCAGTAAGCAGCACCTCTCTGTGGCCTCTGCATCAGCTCCTACCTCCAGATTCCTGCCCTGCTTGTGTTCCTGTCCTGACTTCATTTGGTGATAAAATGTGATGTGGGAGAGGAAGCCCTGTAAACAAACCCTTTCTCTCCCAAGCTGCTTTGGTCATAGTATTTCCATCACAAAACAAATCCTAACTAAGTCACCTTTTCTGAAAACCGATGTACACTAAGAAATAAAACCCACTGCTGCCCTTTGACCCTCACATGCACAAGTATGTGCACCTATTTATTCATACAAAGCACACCTGGACACTCACATGCACATAATACACACCCAAGTTAATACTTTTTAAGATTGTTTTTAAAGAGAAAAAATAAAAATGATTTTAGCAGTGTTTAACTATGCAACCTGAGGTGTACCAGAAAAGTACATAATACTGGTGCTGAGATTTTCCTGGAGAAATTCACACCCAGGGTGTTGTGTGTGCCTCCCATTCTTTCAGAGAACACCTTTTTTTTTTTTTTTAAATCCTTTTGTTCAAGATTAATACTAAAATCTATGGTAAAGCAATGTGCTTTGGGTTCATATTTAGATGTCCTGATATGATAAAGCCTTGGATCTGATTTTACCTGAACAGAGTTCCCTAAAGGTTTAAGAGAACTTCACATCCTGCTGCAGGTGACAGCTTGGAGATGCCTCCAAACCATCATCATGCTGCTATTACAAGTGGGCAGCATAGCATACAGCCCTTGTGTAGTATGTTGTTGGAACACATTTAGATTTGTGTGCTTGCAAGCTGTCACATTACATAAATAACCAAGAATTTTTATATTTCAAAACCTGAGTTATAGTGGGCTCTTGTCTTAAAGGCATTTATTTCGGTGATCAGTTTTCTTAGTACGCTCACAGGCATGGTTGATGGCTTGAAATCTAAGAAAATATAAAACAGACACAAACAAAAAACATGTGTGTGTATGTGTTGCCTCAGGCATCAGTCCTTGCTTTCTATTTTCTTTGAGACAACATCAGTTTGCATGCCCAGGTAGCTAATCTACCACCCTTTGTAGACTCTCCTATCTGTGTCCTGTCTCTCCTAAAGAGCACTGGGATTGCAGAGATGAGCTGCTTCACTCAGCGTTTGCTGGTTTCTGAGGAATCTGACTTATGTTCTCACACTTGTGTGGCAAGTTCTTCACCCACTGAGCCACCCCTCCATCACCCAGGAATATCTTGTAATATTTATGGTAGGAGTATTGTCACTGCACTAAGATCAAATAAAAGTCTACACTAAATGTAATTATGTATAAACATTTCAAAGGATAATTTCAATAAAAAATTTATGTTCCAAAACGATTCAACGATGTGCTCTGGAAACACAAAGCTGGCAAAACTACTCACTTTTCATGACACAGAAGACAGTCATTAGTAATCAAGGAAAAACAGTTTCAGAAAATAAATGATTTCATTAATTGTCCCCTGTTGTAGGTAAGGGTAAGGTACCTCTCTCAATCTCTCTCTCTCTCTCTCTCTCTCTCTCTCTCTCTCTCTCTCTCTCTCTCTTTCTCCCTCTCTTCCTCTCTCGCTCTTGCTCTCGCTCTCTCTCTCTCTCTCTCATGCACACACACATACACACACACACACACACCCCTTTTTAGAACACTGAGATATTATACTTATTTTGCCTTACTCATGCATTAATGAAGTTTACATCCCATTGTTCCATTGTTTGCTGGTATCCACTGTACCTAACAGAAAGTTTGAGAGTACACATAAATATTGGGTATTCTCTCTCATATTTATCTATATAATTATTTCAATGTAATGGGTTTTTTAAACATATTTCTTAACTGAATCCTTGGGTATTTCACCTCATACACCCCATTCTCACTCATTTCCCAGTCTTTCCATATCTGCTTTCCTGACTTGTAATGCCCCCCACCCAAGAAACAAAAGAGGAAAAAAAGAAGAAAAATATTATTGCTAAGCCCACTGGGCAACAACCTGCTCCTCTGTCAACAGCAGCCTTTGTGCATGTGTATTCCATTTCTACATCTTTTCTGGCTCTCCATCACATCATCTTTTATCCTAGTGGCAATAGAAGTTTTGGTGCGACACTCAGAACAACCTTTTGCTTAAATAGTTTTTGTTAGCATTTTGTCTGAGCTCCAACCATCAAAGGGTAGCAACATGGGCCACATCAACACAAACGCTAGCAGAAGTAAGACCTTGCACCCAGACATGGCCCTAGGCATAAGCACAGACCAGATATCAGCAAGACATCTGGTGGCAGTCATGCCTCTCATTGGGCTGTTCCTCATCACCTCTCTTCATAGCACACAATGTCCACTACTTCTCTTCCTCTCTCATCTCTCCACTACGCACTTGCTTGTTTCTACTGGGGCACACTAGAACCAGGCTCAGCCCTATATACTTAACATAGGATTTTATTAATGAATTTTATGTATTTCTCTTTCGAAACCCAGATTGTTTCTAAACCTTATTGTTTAAAATGCATTCTTAATCCTCAATTTGACAGCAGCTTTCTCTGGAATTACTTTTTAAAGCATAGGCCAAGTTGCATACATTTCTGAACAATCTAAGGGATGACTCTCCAAGGGTTTTCTTTATTTGTGCAGTCTCTACTGCATGCATTTCCCCCCATCCCCCGAACTATGCCTAAGGAATTTTGGCATCTTGCCAGCTGTCCTTAGTGAGAGATAATTAAGACAGAACTTCATTTCAAAAAGCTCACAAACAAGTTTGATGTAATAGTTACTTTTCTCATTGCTGTGACCAAAAATTGAAGAAAGGAAGAGTTCACTTTTACTCTTTTTTTTTTCAGAGTTCTAAGTAAGGAGCTACTGAAAATGTGAAGTAGCTAGTCACTTCTATCCTGACTGGAGAGTGACATCTATCCTGACTGGTGAGCCATTGGAAAGATGAATAAGCTAGTAATATCACATCTGTAGTCAGAAAGCGCAGCAAGATGAGCACTAATGCTCAGTTTTATTTCTTCATCTCACTCAGTACAGAACTTCAGTTAATGATATGGGACCACCTACGTGTCCATTCAGTGAGTAGTCTTGCTTTCTTAGTTAAACCTACCAGGAACCACCATCAATGATATGCATAGAATCATTTTCCCATGATAATTTTATATGTAGTCTATTTGACAATGATTTTTAACCATCCTTCTGGGAAAGATAGAAATAAAGTAATAAAGTGTATAATTTATAGCATGTAGATTAATTAATAAAACTTGGACAAATTGTTGATTCTAAGTGAGGATCATGGCAGAGAAAAGAAGAACACAGGTTTCTTGGTATAACCTAATAAGATACCTGTCTTATTCCACCAGAATAGCTCAATCTTAAGAATATCCTAAGAACCACACCGTCAGGATAATCAGGGCATTGGACCTACTTCTGGGTACCACTTTTCTGTATTATTTCTCTTGTTGTTTTGATAAAAATACCTCACAAATAATTTAAGGAAGTAAGAGTTTATTTTGATTCACAGCTTAAAGTTTCTGTTATCATGGCTGAGAAAGCGTGATAGAATCCTCAGTGAAGGACAGAGAGAGAAGAGTCCAGCAGGTAAGTTCTCGTCCTTCTCATCATTCACCAGTGATTCCAGCCTAAGGAATAATGGTACCAAGAGAAACAGTAAGCCTTCCCACTTCAATAACTTTAATGTGGAAAATCCTTCATGGATAATCACACAACTTCGTTTTCATGGTAATTCAAAAGGTGTGAGCTATGAAATACACAGGAAATGGACTAATCTGTGTTATCTGTCACATGATTTCCAAAATGAGTGTTCTGACATGGAAAGTGGGGCTGAAAAGGAAAATCCATCCAAAGACAGGTGTCTTACTCAGTCAGACTCAAAAACCTGGAGAAACCAAGAGAGTGTCACATGGTTTAAAAGAGGATATGGCTGCATAATTAAATTTAGGGGATAAGGCAAGACCCATCCAGTTTGAAGGAGAGTGGAAGGTTAGAAATGTGGGTCCAATATTCAGTTATCAATGAGTGGGCTCAAGAGGCTATGGAAACCTCTTGATATAAATTTGCAGCATACATTTTCTCAGCTTTCCCATAAGCTTAAGAGCATTCCTGTCAAAAAAAAAAAAAAAACCTTTAAATTTAAGTTTTCTCTATCTGCAGCATTCTCCTGACCTACTTTCTTAAAATGCCAATCAAAACAGCATGAGATTCAACTGAAATGTGTTTTCTGAGTTCTCAGGATGATATCTACTGATCACATATTTTTCCATAAACAAAAACAGAAGTAATAATTTATTAAGTAATTTATTAATAAGTGATAATTTACACTATTTATTGGGTTAATTCCAAGTACCACACACTTTAACACCATTAATTTTTTAGCTTTTATCACAATACAATGCTGATCCTATACATTATTATGGTTTATTCATTTAACTGACTCCCATAGAGTCATAAGAACTAATGAAAAGAATAAGAATAATAATAGTGATACATACATACATACATACATACATACATTTTATATGGGATGAAAGAAATAACCAGACAAGAACATTTGATACATGTTTCCATGATTTTAAGTGGTAAAATTCGAATACGGTAACCTATAATGATGAAAATCTCAGGAATTAACTTTTAGGAGGCTGTAGATGTTTAGTTTAAAAAATATAGAGAGACTTTTGTGGGTTTTGTGTGATGATTTTGCTATTTTAATATTCAATAAAAAATTTTAGAAAGCCATGCTTGATAACCTTGGAGAATGCAGTATATAAGGGCAAGTGTGGGTAGGACGACAGGCCTAGTGGTAAGACAGTGAAGTTGTATATGAAAGACAAGATGATGAATGGAACTAGGGTGTGGGGCTGTGACTTGCGCTTGTGGGCGTGAGTTCTATTGGGCTGAGTTGGTGGGTCCTGCGTGTCTGCTGTCCCAGGTGGCTGGAGCCGAGACTCAGAGGGCAGAAGCTCAGGAATTCGACTGTGTTCACTCCATGCAGCACCTGGCAGGGACAGGGCTGTGGGAAACAGGGATCACAGTCTGAAATCCTGCTGAGCTCTTGGGTTGAGCATCCCAGGCAAGAATGGAAATGAGGATCAGCTGGTCTCTGCCCTTGGGTTTCTGCTGAAAGGGAAGGACTGAGACAGGGCTTAAGAACTAGAGTGGGCAAGGGGGAGAAGATGAGCTCCTGCAGTGCCCTACACAGAGAGTGCTCTTGGTCACCGTGACTCACTGGGCTGGGTCATGGCTGGGTCTCTATGGCTAGAATGTAGAGAAGTCCTCCATGGGAGATTAGGCAGTAGCTAGGTAGTTGAAAGCCTTCTCCATGGTTCCCTATGGAGGGCCCCAAAAAGGAGAGGTAGTCCATGGTTTTAAAATGTTTATTGTCGTTATGGAAAATGGATGAAGCTTTACTCCCATGTTCTCAGGCGGGCCTGAGGTTAAATACCTTTTGCAAGTAGAAGGGTGTGGGAAGGAATGCTTAATTGGCTACGTCCTCTGGCCTTTAATTATGTCATTATATGGAGATCTGTCTTGAGGCTCTGAGGTCTGTAGTCACATCCTCTACCTACCTATGGAGGGGCTAGTGGGGCGTTGTCCTACGTGCCTAAAAGGCATAGATCAGATCGATGGAAATCTTCTGCTTCATGTCAGGAGCTTGGAGTCTGGGAGCATGGCTAAATGCATGCAGTCCCTTGCAGGGAAACCTATGAGATCTCTAATCTCTGCTGGGTCTCCGGCCATCTCTAGCCAGTGCTCAACCAGAAACCATGCTGTCCTTTCATGATCCTACACTAGGGAGAGGAGGAAAGATTAAAACTGCAGTGTTCAGAACACAATTTTGAGACTAAACCAAAGAGACATAACTATTATCTGCAAATAAGAATGAAGAGTTATAGGTTTTGGGGGGTTGTTTTTATTTTATTTTTAATTAGTTATTTTATTTACTTACATTTCAAATGCTATCCCACTTCCCAGTTTCCCCTCCACAAACTCCCTATCCCCTCACCCCTTCCCCCTGCATCTATGAGGGTACTCCCCCACCCTTCCACCTAGTCCCGCCTCAGCTCCCTAGCTTTGGGTCATTGAGCCTCCACAGGACCAAGGGGCTCCCCTCCCACTGATGCCAGATAAGGCAGTTATCTGCTACATATGCATTTGGACCCATGTGTACTCTTTGGGTGGTGGTTTAGTCCCTGGGATCTTTGGCAGGTCTAGTTGGTTGATATTATTGTTCTTCCTTTGGGGTTACAAACCCCTTCAGCTCCTTTACTCCTTGCTCCAATTCTTCCATTGGGGTCCCTGTGCTTGGTCAGATGTTTGGCTGCATGCATCCAAATCTGAATTGGTCAGGCTCTGGCAGAGTTTTTTAGGGGACTCCTGTTAGCCAACACTTATTGGTATCACTAATATTTTCTGGGTTTGGTGTCTACATGGATCACTAGGTGGGGCACTCAATCCAAGGAAATATAAGGCTCTTCATTCATAGGAAAGACTGGCAGAAGAATGAGTTCATAATATGTAGGAGAGCGTAGAGAGTGTTTTATGTAAATATATTAAGTGTGAGATATCGAAAATTAGGTGGCAATGGGGCAGGCAAATGATGTGGAAAGGATAGATAGGCACCAATTGTGAATCATCTAACCAGACATTAATTTTCTCAATCTGAGAAGTTAATATCAATTATGATAGACATTTTGAGGAGAAAACTCAGAATAAACTCTGTCATTGCTCATGTTTTTAAATAATAAATATATCCCACATGATTCATAGATTTATTTATTTATTTGTTTATTTATTTATTTATTCATTTAGAGAGTCTCACTATATAACCTAGGTTGGCCTGAAACTTAATGTCCTTCTGCCTTAGCCTCCTGATTTCAAGCGTGATTTCAAGTGCATGTCTCCACCAAATAAAGATATACCAACTTTTAAGAATATATTCTTTAGGCCTTCAACCTGGGCAGATCATCAGCATGTCTGCTCCTCTGAAGACTTCATAGTCTGAAACCTATGGTGGGAGGCAGGGGAATGCTGTTGAATGTACCAGAAGCCTTGGAGGTAAGATAATCTAAAGACTCAAAGAGAGGGATCTTAGATGAAATGCCCAGCAGTGGGGAGAGGGAACTTGTAGAATCCACCTCCAGTAGAAAGACAGGGCATCAAGTGGAGGGATGGGGTTGCCATCCCACAGTCAAAAACACTGACCCAGAATTGTTCTTGTCTAAAACATCTGCAGGGACAAAATGGAAAAGAGACTGAGGGAAAGGAGGTCCAGTGATCAGTACAACTTGGGACCCATCTCAAGGGGAGGTTCCAATGCCTGACACTATTACTGATGCTATGGTATCCTTACAAAGAGGAGCCTAGCTTGGCTGCCCTCCAAGAGGCCCAACAAGCAGCTGAGTGAGACACCCAACCAATGGTCTGATGTCAGGTACCCCATGGTTGAATGAGAGAAAGACAGGAAGAAGAGGAGAGGAGGAGGACCACATAGGAAGACCAGCAATCTCAACTAACTTGGACCCCTGAGATCTCTCAGACACTGAGCCACCAACAAGGCAGCATACTTGCTGGTCCAAAGCCCCCAACATATACACAACAGAGAACTGCAAGGTCTGGTCTACATGAGAAAAGACGCACTTAACTCTTGAGAGATTTTAGTCCCCAGGGAATGGGGTCCCTGGCATGGTGTGAGGGGTGTATGTACAAGTGAGGAGACTTCCTCTTGGGGACAGGAAAGGAGGAACATGATGAGAAACTCTTGGAGGGCAGAATGAGAGGGGAATAATGACTGGAATGTAAAAAAAGATTAAAGGTAATAATAATAAAAAAGAATATATTCTCTGGTTTTGACTTTAATTTGTAAGTGAGTTTCAAACAAATATCATGGATTTTTTTCTTGGAAATCTGTTATGCTTGAAACAACTTCCATGGACCTTGGCTTATAGAAACTGAGCCAAACAGAGACAAAAAAAAAATTTCATGACTCAGATCCATCACTGACTGCAGAAAGAAACGTGTTTTGACATACTGAAAGGTTAAAGCAAAGCAAACAATGGACTTAGTTTCTAAAGCTTCATAGATGTTGAGGCATGAGATTAAGATCAAGTGATTTCTTTTGTAGATTTTTAGAGTAATTGTGGTATTACTGTGCAAGATGTCAATTATCTTTTATGTTCCTGTTCCATCTTGGCTATTATAAAGAAAACATCTTGGATATATTTGATAGGAAGGCAATAGAGAATGTTTTCCTTAACATTGAATGTACATCTCCACTCTTCATTGAAGGTTCCACTTGTATCCAATTCTGACATAAGCAATGACCTTGAAATGGGTCTTGGTCCTAGCAAAAATTGGTAGTGTCCCAGTGTTGGAGAAAGCTATCTCTCTGAAGTCTAATGTCTCATGATTATTTCTACAAAGTCTACATCCTGCCAATTAGTCTCATTTGTATAGAAAATAAAACGTCTCCTTTTAAAACTTTTAGACCTTTAGGTTCCCATTCATGTCAACAACCACAAGAAGTACTGGATAAAGTTTTAGTGTGGGTTTTCAAGAACTTGTTTTTATGTGGTCACAGAGATCTGTCATGTCCTTCAGAGACTTGAGCTTTTGCATGTCTAGGCAGAATTTTGTGGTCAGCCAACACAGAGACCCATCTACTCGAAGATCTGTCTTATGGCCTCACATGTTCCTGCTGCCCCCATCTTTGAATGAGACTTTTTCAAATCTGGAGATAGGATCTGCAAAATTGGGAAACAGAAGTGTCTTCACAGCAGAATATCAGCATGAAATCCCATAAATCTGACATTGGAAGCATATGGGGCTGTCTTTAATCAACAGTAGAGCACAGTCACATTTCAGGCACTTGTCAATGAAGTCAGTCATAGAATGACTGTAATTAGCCATTGCCAAAAGGCTGCCAACATCGTCATTTGTAAGATAGTACATCTCAAATGAGCTGTGGTGAAACATCACTGGAGCCGTTCTTTCTGCTTTTATTTTTCTTATCTCCAACCTATGGTGCATAACAAGAATCTGATGCCATAGTGAGTTCTGTGGCCTATTTAATTTGACTTTGCCAGTCATATGTCTTGCAATCTTAATTATGATGAATTACTACACACTTTCTATGGAGATTGCTCCACAACTTACATTGGAGTTTTCAGCCAGTTAATGATAGGGAGTTAAGAAAGCATGGAATTTGCCTCATCTACTGAGCATGGCTCCAGCAGCATTGCAGCAACAGGGTCACACAGACAATTGGGAGATGCATCTCAAGGCTCCCGTTCACCATGGAAAGAGGTAAGTATACTGAATGTATCCCCTTTGAACTCTTGAAAGTTTAGAAATCATATGCCAAACCACTGTAAGTCATGAAGTCTTTGATCTTTGTAGTTAACATACCATGGTCTAGTTGTGTTTTCTTACCTTGCCTACTGAAGTACTGATCCCAAACCAAGGGCTGTTTAGAAAGCACCATGCTCCCTCTTTCTCATAGCATACGGCTTAACATTTCTAGTAAGGCTATGTCCTACAACATTTTAAATCATTAATCTTACTATGTTCCATCTGTACTTTTCTGGATTACAGCTCCTTGTTACTTAAATCTTATGCTCCTGAAGGAGACACACAAGGTCATACCTGAATATATCCCAAGCCACCTACTATAGACTTAATGAATTTGATGACCTCAGTAAACTCATATAAACACTTCATGTGTATTTATTTATTTATACTATTTATGAATAACACATAACACTGGAAGTATATCTGTAAAGAAAGTTGACAAAAGTCTTCTTTGTCAAGATTCAGATCTGTGAGGATGAAAGTCAATAAGTAAAAAATTCCTTTAAGAGAGAAAAGAAAGATGTTTCCTTAGGCTACTAGTTATAAGGGGAAAAGCAAGGACACAATTGTTGGGAGGTTGCTAATATTTTTAGCTGTTGGTCAGTACAGGTGGGCCAGTATCTTTGCTGCCTTGTCTCTTACCTTTTCACCATGCACAGTGAAATGCTCCCAGGCTTCAAGGGATTTCTTGAATCTGGTACTTCTCTGTTGAAAGTGTTTTCCTTTATTCTACCTAGGTAAATCTAGCCAACCTTTGAAAATCCAAAGCAGGCTTTATCTCCAACAATACATCCATTCTCCATGGGAGAGGGTTAGATTGCTATCTGAAGGTTAGGAATTATCACATTGACTTTTGATGTTTTGCTTCTGATAAGCTGCCTGCCAGAATTTGAAAGAGTAGGGAGGCAAAGGCTTGGTTTGTTTACCCACTAAAATTACAACTGCCAGTGTGAGATCTGGCTGTCACAGGGCTCAAGAAAGGCCCATTTGAATAACTTCATGTTAGCTGAATTGAGGAGTTATCTAAAGCAGTGGCTCTCAACTTGGTAATGCTGTGACCCTTCAAATATAGTTCATCTTGTTATGGTGACCCCAACCATGAAATTATTTTTGTTGCTACTTCATAACTGTAATTTTGCTACTATTATTAATCCTATGGAAATATCTGTGTTTTCTGATAGTCTTAGACAACCCCTGTGAAAGAGTCACTTGACACCTATGGGTCTCAATCCACAGGCCAAGAACCTCTGACCTAATGGATGGTTGACAGCACTTCTCGCTTTTTGATATCATACCATGTTCCCACAACAAGTTATAATGCTTCTTTTAAAGACACTGACCTTGCACTGAATGCTGCATTTTGATTTGTAATATATGATGCCAATGTTTATAAAAACTATGCAAAGTGCCTTCTCAAATTTATCTGTGTAAATCTTACCTTCAAAAATTGAAGAAGCAATATACTTCCATAATTTAGGATGAAAACAAAAGAACAAGAAGTGTGTGTGTGTGTGTGTGTGTGTGTAATGCTATATACAATATAGGCATACTTACATAAATATGTATATACACAAATATAAACATGTATATATGTATGAAGGAGTATATATTTAAAGTTCTGCTCCTGTCCAGTAAAGTATTCAATATGATCTCTAATGAGACCTATTGAAGTTATTCACAAAATAATGGTATGATCCTAGTATATTAAATGTTTGAATGACTAAGCTGTAATTGAGTCTATCAGAATTATAAAATTAGCTATTATTCATTGAACATTTATGAAGGGTGCACCATGTTCTCCTTACTGTTGAAACTCTAGTGAATTAGGCTCAGAGAACATTTAGGTTTGTCTAATCTCATTTCCCAAGGACACACAGTCAGAACTTTGAGTCTGGTACAGAATTACTGTCCCCAAAAACCATTACCAATTTCCTTGTATTAATCTGTCAAGAGCATGAACAGTATATGCTGTAAAGAGTAGAATCCTGTACTTCAATGCACAGAACACTGACTGTATTGAACAGGGCAGACAATTGTTCTTTCATGGTTGTTGAGAATCCTCAATAACATATATACTTCTACAACTTAATGGAATGATTGGAAAATGTCATTGTAAAGAGGTAATCTATTGCTAATTGATATTGTATCAGGTTTTAAAATTAGCATCTGAAATATTATAACCTTAATGAAAATAAGCACATACTCTGTAACTGACTGTACCAAATGTTTTCCCTTACTGATTGCATCTATGTTAAATTAACAGCACATGTCCAGAAGTATGGAGGAATTTTCTGTTTCCCAGTCATCTCTTCCCAAACTCTATAAGGTAACTGACATCATAGTCTCTGATGTATTATGACTTCGATTATAATTCCGTACTTGGAAAACTATGTAATAATAACCTATTTGTCATAAGGTATCATCACATATTCAAGTATTTCTGAGTGTATCCATCCACTCAGGAATTCTGCGACACAACACAGCCTAGCTATGTTTTGATTGTCTGTGTCCTCTTTCAAAATCATATCGAAGTTCAATCCTCATTGTAACAGTATAAAGAGATGCGTTGAATAGTTATCAAATATCTGCCTTTGTGGGTCGGAAAAGTCCTTCACAAAAGAGGCTACAAAATTTCCTAATCACTTTGGGACCTCTCTCATGCAAGATACCATGCAGGAAGCAGAAACCAGACTTCCCAGACTTTTGAACTATAAGAAATTAATTTATGTTTCTAAGTTACTCAATGTCAGGTATTTTGTAATTAGCATATGTATTAATTAAGATGCCACGTGCATGCATCATTAAGGGAGCTGCAAGTAGTTATTACTTTAGAGATGGTAAGTGTCAAATCCAGAAGCTGATTTGCAGAAATAATTATTATATTAAAATTATTAATGCTTCTTATTCCTTAGGAGATAGGAAATATAAATAATATTTTCAGGAAGATCTATGTTTGCAAAACAAACTAATATAAAGATTCCTTATTGAAACACACTAGTTAGTAAGCTAATTTCAAAATAAAACTTTAAAAATGAGTTTGAACAGAGTGAGCCTGCATGGGTAGACAATGCCATTAACAAAAGATAGGAGTCAATAAAAAATCTTAGTATAAAGCATGAAATACCTACAAATAAGGCTCAGGGAGACCCCAGGGCTTCTCCAAAACAACACAACCTCTTGCTGTCACATAAGTATATGGTAAGACATTAATGCTGAAGATGCCATACACTTCAGTTGTAGGACATTAAAAAAATAAATGTCAAAACAACTAGGAAAAGTCCTCCTTCCTGAATAGATTGCATAGTATTGGAAGGTTTTATGTAGGTGACAAGGAAAGAAAATACATCATTTGTATTACCTAGACATGGACAGTACATGCTACCATACGAAACTACCAGGCCAGATGTGCCTGATGGTGCAATAATGGCACAGATGTTATGAAGTAACTAATCACTTTCTGATTGGATTGAAACTCTACTCTACATAAGGGAATATCAATACCTACTGTGCAATCAGGACAAAAGCCTATGTCTTTAAAGTCCTATCACAGAACCTGCTATCATTATCTGTTAACTGATCATGTTATCAAATTGACCTCTAAATGTTTATAGTTGTAGGAACACAAATACCTGAAACACAGAAGCTCATTGTTGCAGTATGTAGCTGCCAATCAAGAGACATATAGTTGGTTGAAGTGATGAGAATAATAGACTGAGTTTTTATCCCTAAGTGGGACATCTGTATTAAGCTCCTATCACCAAGGTTCAGGGAACATTATAGAAGAGAAGGTAAGAAAGAATGCCAAAGCCAGAGGATCGAGATGAATATGGTGAAATTCTGTGAACTGCTGTCTTCTGGCTATGATGTGATGGTTACAAACGTGAGTGCACAGTAGATGTGATGACATGTACAAGACTTGCAAAGATCAAGCCAACCGAAATTCTGGCATAAGTTAAGGCGTTACTAGCAGTAGATAGTTGTTTGGGGGAGAGAATCATTCTTTACTAAAGATTTGAGTTTCCTGTGTTACAGTAGGTAATCCTACAACCAAGTATACGTAGGCAACCCTCAGAGTACTAAATATAATTTTAGAAAAACACATGAAGTTTCAGTGAGGACAGGATGGGGAAATGGGAGTTATGTGTAATCATTTTTGTATGCATGCACTAAATTCTCAAAAATATAGAAAATAAATTAAAAATAACTAGAAACTTTAAATTAGAAAGACAATCCTCAATTATCTAAAACCTTTGAGTCATGAAAATTTTTGTGTCCCCTGAGGTTGAATATAAATGAGGTGTACCATATTTAATCATAACTTCGTTCTGCATAATGTTATTCAGAATAGATTTATTATATTGATTAGTATAATATGCTGATATAAGTGATGGTTTTCATTATCTTCCCTCAAGTCAAAATTAGAACCACTCTAGAAGTTTGAGGACAAGCATTCTACATTCACACCTGATAAGGTTATTTATGATTACTTGAAGTCAGAACTTATGAGAAACTCTTTAGGCTACTGTGAAAGTAACAGAGTTAACGAGGCATCTGAAACAGCTGCACACTGACCACAGAGATGAAAATTAAATAATAACTTAATAATATTCATACAGCAAATAATCATTCACTGCATGAACCCACACACAATTTATATTAGAGAAAACTCATGAACGATAATAGCAAAGCAAGGCAATACCCTTTATTGTAACAAAGAAGTAACCATCTGTTTTAGCTTACTGCAGAAAGAGTGATACATTCTTTAATCTATCCAAACCAGACTGACAATGCAATTGCTTCAACTTATCAGAACAGCTGGCTGACAAAATGGACACCTTGATGAGTGCTAACCAGACACTTTTACTAAATAAATGGGGTATGCAGAAAAGCACGTGGTCCATAGCAGCATGTATCTCTAACCTTAGTACAGACACCAACATTAGGCATAAGTCTTCATTAAATTTCAAGCAGAGAAAAAAAATAGTAAATACCAAGAATTATGGATGATTATAGATAGTTAGATAGATAGAGAGATAGAGAGATAGATAGAGAGATATATGGGATGTATATCTCAGGACTACTATATATTTATGTAGTAAATCAGTCCTTAGGACTACTACAATATTAATTTAGTTTTTATCAGTATAATCTAACTCCCTCAAAGATTATCTTTCCTTTTCCAATTTTATTAGATATAGATTCCTTTTAAATTGAAAAATAGATTCTTATACACTGTTCTCAATATAATACACTTAACCATAGTTTCTCCTCTATTCATTCTTCCTCGCACTACTCACTACCTCTCTCCCAGAGAATAACTCCCCCTCCATTTCTTCTTCAGAATGGAGCAGGCCTCTAAGAGATAACAGTCAAACAGGACAAAACAAGATACATAAGATAAGTGAAAAGCACAGGTCTTAGAGTTTACCTTAAAGAGAGGAATCATTTATTCTGTCTCACAGTTTCAGCAGTGTTTTAAAAATTATTTTAAGTTCTTTGACAATTCAACATGCTTTGATAATATTCACCTGACCCCCACCTAATTCCTTCCAGGACTATACTCTTCCTTTACCATTCATTCAGCTTTGTGTTCTTTTTTTCTCTATCAAGACCAATATGCTGCCCATAAAATGGATTAGTAGTTATAATCACTAAGAATACTGAATCTTCCTCTGCCATCAGATAACAGTGATCAGTAGTTTCTGAGCTAGACTTGGAGCCTTGTGGCCAGCACACCTCTCAATGCTGGGATTTAGTCTGATTTGAGTTTGCATAGGTCGTACTCATTAGGTTATATATACTATTCATGCCGTCATAAGTATTGTGAGTTCGTGTGTTCAACTTCCACAGTATGGCTCAATGAATGTTTTCTTTAACCAAGGCTTCTCACTCTTGCATGCTTTCCACCACCTCTTCACCATGGATTACTGAGATTTTGGAGGAAAGGTGCAGTATATGTGTTCCACAAATAGCAGTTCTTTTGGTTTCAACAATCTACCTTTGATGGGGCTGTTTCTGTACACACGATGAAAAGAAAACTCATTGTATTGTCAGAAGTATTGGAGCAGAGCTGTAGCAACCAGGAAGCAGAAAGACTTGAGACAGGAAGGAGCTTAAAAACAAGAGATAGCTTCTTTCAGACAAGACCATACCCTCCACAGATCCACCTACTCCCAATAATATTAAAAATAGTTTCCAACAGTGAATTAAAACTCAGACTAGGTCAGAGCCCTCATGACCTATTTTCTTTTTTCAGGAAATGCCATAACAGACACAACTATAATGTGCTTTATGAATCACAGAGCCACCTTACATTCCAGTTGACATCACAACCAAGCTTAGCCATCATGCTTGCCATTGTACTAGGTGGATCACAGATGACTTTTTCAAAGATTTGTGATAAATGTGATAATCCATAAAACTCATGAAAGAAAATCATGCTCTGATGAATTGAAGGAGAAAAGTTCCCAATATTCTCATGTATTTGAACACTAGGTCTTTAATTAGTAGAGCTGTTTGGGGAAGATCCTGGAACTTTTAGGAAGTGGAGCCTTGCTGGAGTAAACAAACCAGTTCATTTCTGGTAAGCTTTAAGGATTTATAGCCTCTCCATTCTTTCTCTTTCTCTGCTCTCTGTAAGTGGATGGAATATGATCAGCCAGCTTCTTGTCTCTGCTGTCATCCCAATGACTTCCCTGAAGTTAGACTGCACAACTCTGGAATTGTTTGCTAAAATAAACTTTTTCTTTAAGTTGTTCCTAGCCATGTTACTGTATCACAGCAACAGAAAAATCAACTAACACAATTCCATAACAATATATTCAATCAAGATGTAGACAGGAGATTGTAGGTTCCAAGTCAAATGTCATTTATCGAGGACATAAATTACTTTCTGAGATGAATCGATATTAATTAGTGACAGGATATCGTAGGCTCTCGTGGTCCTATTCATTTCTCCTTGGGCAGACCCATTGCTTTTCTGATCCATCTTCTGCAGTTACTTGTGACTCGGATTCACATTCTCATCCCTCAAATTAATTAGGACCACAACTGTGAAAGCATTTTCCTATCAGTGGCTCCATCATGGAAACTGCAGAATGTTGATTGCAACAGCTGGAATTTCATCATTTGTTTCACTTTGTAGCCTTTGCTTTCTAATTGTATACATCTTTTACATATGTTAATGTGAAGCTCACATAGAAAATGAGGAACAAATGAAGAATTGAGGTTAAGATTATAATAGCTAATTTCACCAAGGTTACTAATGTTATGAGATGCTGAGTAAGTTAAAAAGCCATTTAAATTTCACTTCTTGAGATGAATATCAGAAAAAAAAATATGCTGTTATCACGCAACCATAGTATTTCCACATGGAGAACTCCAAATTGCTAGATTATTCAAAATTCTGAGAATATGAAGATAATTACGGGATCTTTTATAATTTTCCACAATCTGCAGTATTTTCGATGCAAATGGAAAGCGAGATGGAAAGAGAAATAGGAAGGGAAGGAGGGAGGGAGGGAACAAGGGAAGGAGAAAAAGAGAGAGAGAGAGAGAGAGAGAGAGAGAGAGAGAGAGAGAGAG
>NW_021619976.1:888981-981416 GCF_004785775.1 Grammomys surdaster
TTTTTTTTTTTAAGAAGGATATCTTATATACTTTATATACCAGTATCGTCACATAACTATGCCTGATTCCATGTTCTAATCAAACCTGAAATCTCTAGTACTGACATTTCTGGTGAAAAACAAGGCATCTAACCATTAGGAGAGCACAGTGAAACATTAAAAAAGAGACACATTCAATAGCATTTGGAGCATCATAATCTAGTCTGTGATTGACTAAGTTACTGCGAAAACAATATACAGTACCATTTTCCCAAAGAGAACAGCAAAATTACCATGGGCTGACATTCATTGCACAGAATTTATTTAGAAGGGATACATTTGTCTCATCATAAGTGGTCCCGTTACCAAGATAAATCAGACACATATTGAGACTCCTGACTTAAGGACACCTGTTTTAATGCTTTCTTGTCCTCATTTGTCTGCCTTTCTACTTTGTGCCAGTTGTTTATGGCATCTGCATTTGCATTTCCTTGTTTGTACTGTGATTAGAGAACATAACATAACTTGCCCAACTATGAGACACAGTTGGTGAGGTGACGGACTGGACAACTGGGAAAGACATGAAGAGGGAAGAGAATCATCAAATATTAACAAATGGACCATATGCAAGGCTGTGTGTGGAGTATGCACATTGTTTATATGGTGTCATCCTCTGAAAAGGAAAGATGATCTCTGCATCTGATTGATGATTTTTAAATCCAGGGAAAGCTATGGCCCTTCTCAGATGCAGTTTTGAGCATGCACTTATCCAAAATCGTTTATCCTCGTCAGGATATAACTTCAAACAGAAATTAGAAGGGCAGAAGACTCTGATTGGTCAGCTACTTTGCACCCCACTTGTCAAAAGTGTTTCTCAGATATAGTTCTCATTTGTAAAAATATTATATTGTATTTATTCTTTGAAAATTCCATGCATTAATACTAAGTACTTTTATCTTTTCTGCCTCCCATCCCCCATCCAACTTCTCACAGGACAAAAGCATCCCCAAATACATCTTCCTCTTGATTTTTTCTTTCCCTTTAAAAAATTTAAACGAGTGAGTCCAATTAGTGCTCCTCCCATGCATATGATCTAGTGTCATCTACCAGGACATAGGCAAACTACCAATTGCCATCCCTTCAAAGAAAAGTGATTCTCCCTGAGAGACGAAACAGCAATACCTCTTCAGTTAGGGGTGGGGCCTTCATAACCCCTCTACCAACCTTCCTGGAATTTTTAACTGATTTGATTTTGTGCAGGTAGCCACAGATGCTATGAGTTCATGTATGCAACAGTCTTGTGCTATACAGAAGATAACATTTCTTGGCACCTCCTCTCATACAATCAACAAAATGATAGAAATTAATATATATCTTTTAACAGTAATTGAATATTTCTGGTCTAAATTTCCCCAATAAAAAGAAACAGACTATAATATGGGATTAGAAAATATTCTTTCTTCATCAACAATAGAAACCACCTTAAGGTAAAACGATGGCAAAAGACATTCCAAACAAATAGAACTAGTAAACAAGTTGAGCCATCTATAATAATAACCAAAAAACCAAACAAACAAGCAAACAAAAAAAAAAAAAACAGAGTTCAAAACAAAACTAGTAAGAAAAGCTAAGGAAGGGTCACCTCATATCTAATAAAAGAAAAACCAAAGAAGCATTTGCAATTTTAAACATATTCGTATCAGACCTTTAGAGAGATAACTTAGTGGTTAAAAGCACAGACTGTTTTTTTGTAGTAGAACAACAGCAACAGCAAAAGGTGCCTAGCACCCATCAGCACTCCACTCCAAGGTGATTCAATGAATCTGGCCTCCATGGTACCTGTGCTCATGGGCACATACCCACATGCAGACACACAGAGAGGCACATTATTTTTAATTAATCTAAATCTTAAAACATTGAATATGTATATACCAAACACAGATGTATCCTGTTTCATAAAACAAATGTTAGTAGATGCAATACAGATTAGCCACAGCACAGTAAGAATGAATGATTCAATACCACACTCTGACCAGTACACTGGAAACCTGGACAAAAACTAAACAAAGTAATGTTGTGATTAAATGACATCATAAATAGACCTACTAGCTGTAAACAGAGCATTCCACATAAACACTAAAGCAGGGTGGGGGGTATTCTTCTCAGTATCTCCTAGTGTTTAAGTTTGCAACAATGATTACTGGTATATAAGTACCAGGAGGGTGGGATGATGGTTGGATTTCAGATTTGTTAAAATATAAAGATTCTTTAAGTAATGTGTAGAATGATTGTGACATAAAAAGGACATATGGGTTACTTCTTCATTTATTATCTCCTTTGTTCTTTGAAAATTATTGGTTGCTCAGCTCAAGGATTCAAAGACTTAGATATGTAGTATAGTACTATTTACAAAAATGTATATTATAACCTAAAAACTTATAATTCAAAGATAAAGACAAGTGAATTCTGAAAAAAATATAGACAGATGTAAAAAATAAAGTTCATGAAGAGTTAGAGATTTTGTGAAGAAGGAAGAAATCAAGGAAAGCTTTTAAAGGGTTATTTTATAAGATAAACTGTTTCCATGGTGTGAGGAAGAGGGAAAAATCTTACTGATTGCATATAATCCATCTGTAATGATGGCGAGAATCTGCAGTGGGTGAGGGTTCCCTGTCCAGATATAATTATCTTGTTGCTCTATTACCCACCTTCTGAAATAATCTCACATATTAGACAAATGATAGAGTGTGAGGAAAGCTTATCTCTATGTCCTATGACACCAGCTCACTTGGTATGCCATCTGAGAGTTAGCCTCACTCTTTATACTCATCAGAAGCCTTAAACAATTGGAGTGTGCTGTTTTAATTTTTAAACTACCTTCTAAATTTATTTGCTCTGTGTCTGTGTCTCTGTGTGTAACTGTCTGTATCTGTGTGTGTCCAGGAGTGTGTCACTGTGTGTCTTCATGTCTGCATGTGTATGTGCCTGTAGCTTTGTATAGCTGTGTGTGTGTGTGTGTGTGTGTGTGTGTGTGTGTGTGTCTGTGTCATTAGCATGACATAGCATGACCTATTTGTGGAAGTCAGAGGACAATGTACCAGAGTTGTTTCTCTTCTTCCACTAAGTGGAAGGCTGAAATGAACTCAGGTAATCAGACATGGAAACAGGCACCTTCATCTGCCAAAACAGCTCACTGGCCCTACAAAGGAAACTTGCACATGGTTAGTTTTAAACTTGAAGCTCAAAAGATTATTGTCAAATAACAGCATGAGCGTAGAAAAGGAAAGTCAAGAACAGGTACTGGTAAAGTTGGGTGAAAGGGGGAATGAAGAAATCTAAAGTCTTTCTATTAGTGTTTTCCTCTAGCTACTATTATATTTTTAATTTTGTTGTGCAATATCACAATATTTCAGCCATTGAGTCAAGGGAGCAGGAGAGTAATACATAAAAGTACATTTTGTAAAATAAATCCACCATCATCACCTCTGTGCAGGGCTTCAGAGGCTCTTTGTTTTATGTCAACTTCTGCTTTGGCAGAAAACACTGAACTTGAAAATTTTAAGTAACAAGATAAAGTTTCATCTTGAGTTTCTGTAGCTGCCCAAGCTGCCTCACGTTAGGGGGGCCACTTTGTAACGGCCTGTTCTGTTGCTCCAGTCCGCGGGTCAGGGCCTAGCAAGAGAGAGAGTGGGGGCGGAGACGCGAAGAATGGAGACAAGACAGGGAGTCTGATCAAGTCTCTCAAGTCTCGTTTATTGGAAGGAAATCCTGGGTATTTATACCCTTTACCACATGCCTTGCCCTCATGGACAAGCACAGCTGAAGGCACTACGTCATGTGCCTTGCAGCGTGGATATCACGTGCTCCTAGCAGCTGGTAGCACTAAACAGCAAAACAAGATATGTGAGAAAAACAAGATGCTTATCAGAGTGTGCTCAGCTGTTGCGGGCTGTTGAAAACAAGTCTCTTGTCAGTGTATATGGCCAGAGATGGCTGCAAAGATGATAGCTGCTTTCGGCTAGGAGTTGGCTCCCAACAGGTCCCCCTTTTTAAATTTGTTTTCAAAAGGGAAGGCCTGTCTTAGGTTGGAACAAAGGACCCCAGCCTCCCTTTCCAGTCTTTGGATACTCAACAGCCATTGGTTGAGCTCCTGTCTTAGGATGGTGAGGCTTCCCAGTTCGGGCCAAGTGTCTTGAGGTGTTCTCTTACCTGTCATTGACTATCTGGCTTAGTGCGTAAGTTAGGGGTTAATCCTCGTTAGTCTTGATGACAGAGGTTTTAGAGTCCCCTACTTCCAGCCTGTAATAACGGACCTGTATGGGTTTCATTTGAATAGCATCTGTCTGTTGTCATATGAAAGCCATCAGTCTGTTGAACAGCATGAACCCAAGAGACAAGAGACTTAATGCCTGAATGGTTGATGTAAACCATTCTGCCTCAGAGCAACACTCTTTTTTAAGGGTAGAACACAACTCCCTCTGTTGGAGGAGCAAAAAGTATAAGCCTCTTCTATTCTGTAGCACTATTTTCTAAATCTAAATCTGTATAAGTACAGAACTGATCATAACTTTGATCTTAACAAAACAAGTAAGGAAATCCCTGTCCCTGCCCCAGTCAATCTCAAACCCAAAAAAACAACTATAGCAACTGTGGTAATGGGTTCTTTCTTGGGTCTAAACAATGTACCCCACTAAATTATAAATCAGGGAACCAAGAGTCTAATAGAGCCACCCTGGAGGTGCGAGTGATGATGTCTTCTTCTGCACTGAGAACTTTCTGAGTCAGGTATGCTGGTTGATCCGCTCCAGTGAAGCATCTTCATGTTTCCTGCAAAAAAAAAAAAAAAAAAAGCTTCCCAGGGGATTTCTCCTCCCTGGATTTGTTATTGTTGTCTATTTGTTTAATCAGTCTCTCTGGCAGCCAGCTTGTGGCATCTGCCGTTTGAGAATCAGAGGAACCAAAATATGTATCAGAGGAACCAAAGCCTTGATCACCTCTCTTAGTACTCTTATAATTATGATTAGTAGGGATCAATGGGATTAACAATAGTTGAGCTATCCTCCTTCCTGTAGGAATGGTGACTATATTCTGTATTGCCTTGGCCATTACCTTAATCTCACCTTGATAATCACTGTCTATAACTCCAGGAAAAATTTGTAGTCCCTGCATAGTAGCACTGCTTCTTCCCACTATCAGGCCAAGCACATTTGGATAGAGTGGTCCAAACACTCCAGTGGGTAAGGGCTGAGGTCCCATTTCTGGGGTTAATACTGTGTGGGTGGCAGAACTAAGGTCCAGTCCTGTGCTTCCTGGTGTTGCTCGACTAAGTTCAGAAAGGGTTTGTTGTTTGCTGGTATGAAACTGACTGCCCCATAAGGCTGTTTTGGCTTATGTTGGTTCGGGGCCTGGGGCTGGTCCCTGTTCCCGTTTCCCTGATTATGGGAAAGGGTGTTTCCTTGTGCATCTGTCTTGGACCTACATTCACTAGCCCAATGCCTTCCACGTTTGCAATGTGGGCATAGGCCAGGCTGTTTTCTAGGCTGTCTCTGGGCTAACTCATTCTCTGCCTTGCAATCTTTTACAAAGTGTCCAGGCTTGCCACATTTAAAACAAGCCTTTTTGTCTCTGCTTACCAAAAAAAATCTCTCACTGATTGCCCTTGCATGGCAGCTGCCATAGCTAAGCCCTGTTGGTAAGAGGGCCCTATGTCAGAACAGAGTCTGATATACCCAGTAAGGTCTGTCTTTTTCCTATAGGGTCTAATGGCCGCTTGGCAAGCAGGATTGGCATTTTCATATGCAAGCTGTTTCACATAATCTACACCTGCCTCTGCATTACCAAAAATCCTTCCTGCTGTTGTCATTAATCGATGAACAAAATCAGAAAATCGTTCATCAGGCCCTTGTCTGACTGAGGTCAAAGATGCACCAGGGTCTCCCTTTACCGGGAGTTTGCGCCAAGCCTTCATGGCCGCATTTTGAATTTGAGCAAATAAGCCTGGGTCATATTGCATTTGGTTATCACTAGAAGCAAATTGCCCTTCTCCTACTAAGGCATCAAAGGAGCAACCATTACCTGCCTGAATGTTTCTCCTAGCCGTCTCTTTACAATTCTCATGATACTCTGATTTCCAAATAAGATGGTCACCACCACTAAGAACTGCTCTCACTAGAGTATTCCAATCACCAGGAGTCAGCCACTCCTCTGCAACAGATTCTAAGATTGCAAGAGTAAAGGGAGCAGTGGCACCGTATTGTGCCACCAAATTTTTAAATTCTTTAATAATTTGAAAATTAAACCCAGTGTGATGTCTCCACAAAACCCCTTGAGTGTCTCTAGTCTCTGATACAGGGAAAACCTCAGCCTCCCCCTCCTCTGGCTGATCTGTGGCTGAACTAAAACCAGAGGACAGGGGCTCCCTTTAGACTTCAGGTTGAGGAACTCGAGGACCTGAGGGATTTTCCTTGCCTTCTCGAGACATCTTCCCCGTCTTTAATTTTTGTAGCTGATTAATTAAGCCCTGATACTCTTCCTCTAACTCTATTTGTTGTTTAAGAAGAGAAATTTGTTGCTTAAGGAGAGAAATTTTGTCCTATAACTCCTTTCTGTGATCTACAACCACCCAGGAAGGGGGCCTTCGGGAAGAGGGCCATTCAGGGTCATAATATTTGGTTGCCTCTTCCTCTTGGTCAGCACAATCTAGCTCTGACAAATTGATTACTTCAACCTTTGGTCCTATTTTGTATTCTATGCTTTTCTTTTTCTTTTGAACATGAAAGACAGCATTTAAACAGCGAAACAAAAGCAGACAATTGACACACGTAAACAGCAAACAACAAAACAAAAACAGAGAGTTGAGTTCAGGCTGACTTATTTCCTGCCCCATTATCATTACTATGACCTACTGGTCTCCACATGGCTGGGCTGCCACAGTCACCTCTGTTTCACTTCTGAAGTTTCAGTCGACCCTTCTTCCAGTAACGTCCCTCACTGGGGCTCTCGTTCTTGCCACCTCGCGTTGAGCGCCACTTTGTAGCTGCCTGTTCGGGTCAGTCAACAGGGTCCCCAGCGCAGGAGTGAAGATGCATGCTTCCAATTCCGGCTGTGTCCTTCACTGTACCCCGCTTACTGGAGCTCCAACGTTGAGGGCCACTTTGTAGCTGCCTGAGCTGCCTCACATTCGGGGGGCCACTTTGTAACTGCCCGTTCTGCTGCTCCAGTCCACGGGTCAGGGCCTAGCAAGAGAGAGAGTGGGGACGGAGATGCAAAGAATGGAGACAAGACAGGGAGTCTGATCAAGTCTCTCCAAGTCTCTTTATTGGAAGGAAATCCTGGGTATTTATACCCTTTACCACGTGCCTTGGCCTCGTGCACAAGCACAGCTGAAGGCACTACGTCATGTGCCCTGCAGCGTGGAGACCACGTGCGCCTAGCTAGCAGTGAGGAGACCACGTGCACCTTGCAGCTGGCGGCACTAAACAGCAAAACAAGATATGTGAGAAAAACAAGATGTTTATCAGAGTGTGCTCAGCTGTTTCGGGCTGTTGAAAACAAGTTTCTTGTCAGGGTCTATGGCCTGAGATGGCTGCAAAGATGATAGCCGCTTTCGGCTAGGAGTCGGCTCCCGACAAGTTTCTATGCCAAATAAAGAACAATTTTCCAGAAACATCATACTCCAATATATTTAGCAAATGCCTGGATGATTCACTATCCCTGAACTAAAATTAATTTCTCTTTAAATAATCTGCATTTGGCAGGGATTCGTACAGATGTCTCAGTGTTCTCTTTGGTGTGTGTGTGTGTGTGTGTGTGTGTGTGTGTGTGTGTGCGTGTGTGCACATTTGTTTTTGACGTTTGCATTTTTTGTTGACTCTTCACAATTTGGCAAGAGGAAAGCTTGTGGTGGTTGGAGAATATGTGATATTTCTGCACTTGGCTTGAATACACTACCTTTGCCAGTGATCAGCCCACACAGTTTACTTTCTGAGCTGCTGATCTTCTGATGATTCCTATCACTCTACACCATGCCTGGCTGGTAGAAAAAATGATCTGAACTCTGTTGGAGATGTCAATCAGTAGTGACACTTCTTTCATTGTAAACAATCTGTCTTGAACAACTTTATCACCTGCGGTTCTCTGTACTGAAGATTCTCCTAATCCAATCAGGGTGTCTGCTGAAGTGGCATGCCTGCATGCCACTACTTATTTTGTTATCCCTGTCAGGAGCTATAGACAGCTTCATTCTCAAAAAGGAAACGTTGGGCTTCTCATTTAGCAGTTTTGTGTACAAATAACCCAGCAACCATCTGGTGTTACAGAAATTCTTGAATATCTTTGAAACCAAGTATTTAATGCAAAATTATGAAAAACTCTGGCATGAACCTCTCTTAATGGCTATAAATACCTGGATACCAAAGTAAAAGCACATTTACCATTTCTGTAACTTAAATAAAATAATTCTAAAGCATTTTTTGAAAAATAAGATAAAATAATCATAGAAAGAAAGTCATTATTCAATATCTTAACCATTTACAAACTATATTAAATTTAAAATATTTTATTTCCTTTTCCCCATAAATGTATGGATAGAAAAAATATGCTTTTTGCATATGCAAACAACCTAAGAAATATAGAATTAGTTTTAAAGTTTGGCTTGAGCTTACAGACTAAATATTTGTAAACAACACAACATGAAGGTCAATTATATATAAAAGAAAGAAAAAAGACATGAAGAAATAATAATTTCAGGGTTAATCAATGTCACAGCATTCAAAACAGATAAGAGATTGATATGGTAGCTAAACGTTTTCAGGGCTGATCCCATGCAATAGTGCTCCATATCCAAATAACACCAGGAGAGTACTGGTCTCCCAGGAGTGCAGACACTCCTGTGAGCACAGGTAAGACCACCACTACTGCTCAGATGGAGCCTTCCAGAACCAATCAGGACACAGGAACTGAGGAGCAACCTGACAAAGGATCCTTCCTGTTTCTGTCAGCACCCAGAGCTGATCCTGTGCCTCAGAGCTCCATACTCAAATACTGCTGGGAGAGAGCAGGTCTCCAAGGATTGCTGAAACATCTGTGAGCACACATAAAACCATCACTTCTGCTCAAACCCTTGGCCCAAGAGGGACTCACCCAGAGTAGTCAGGCCACAGGACCCAAGGAACAGTCTGGGACAGAATACTTCCAGTTTCAATCTGTACCCAGAGCTGACCCTGTGCCACACCTCTCCATACCCAAATTCCTCTCTGAGAGATCTGGTCTCCCAGGAATGCTGACACACAGGCTTGCAAGAGGGACAAGTCATGGTCAGGGACAGCAAGATCAGCTAACACCAGAGATAACCAGATGGCTAGAAGCAAGAGCAAGAAGAAAAGCAACAGAAACCAAGGCTACTAGGCATTATCAGAACCTAGTTCTTCCACCACAGCAAACCTTGGATACCCCAACACACCAGTAAAACAAGGCTCTGATTTAAAATCACATTTCATGATGATGATAGAGGACTTTAAGAAGAACATAAATAACTTCCTTAAAGAAATATAGGAGAACACAGGTAAAAAGGTAGAAGACCTCAAAAAGAAAACACAAAAATCCCTTAAAGAATTACAAGAAAACACAACCAAACAGGTTAAAGAATAAAACAAAATCATCCAGGATCTAAACATGGAAGTAGAAACAATAAAGAAAACCCAAAGGGAGACTATCCTGGAGATAGAAAGCCTAGGAAAGAGATCAGGAGTCATAGACGCACGCATCACCAACAGAATACAAGAGATAGAAGAGAGAATCTCATGTGCAGAAGATACCATAGAAAATATTGACACAACATTTAAAGAAAATGCAAAATGCAGAAAGCACCTAACACAAAACATCAAGGAAATCCAGGACACAGTGAGAAGACCAAACCTAAGGATAATAGGTGTAGGAGGCAATGAAGACTCTCAACTTAAAGGGCTAGTAAATACCTCCAACAAAATTAGAGAAGGAAGCTTCCCTAACATAAAGAAAAAGATGCCCATAAACATACAAGAAGCCTACAGAACTCCAAATAGACTGGACCAGAAAAGAAATTCCTCCCGTCACATAATAATCAAAAAACCAAATTCACAAAACAAAGAAAGAATATTAAAAGCAGTAAGGGGAAAATGTCAAGTAACATATGCAGACCTATCAGAATTACACCAGCCTTCTCACCAGAGACTATGAAACCCAGAAGATCCTGGAGAGATGTTACACAGACTCTAAGAGAACACAAATGCCAGCCCAGGCTACTATACCCAGCAAAACTCTCAATTAGCATAGATGGAGAAATCAGTGTATTTCATGAAAACAAACAAACAAACAAACAAACAAACACATTTACACATTATCTTTCCACAAATCCAGCCCTACAAAGGATAACAGATGGCAAACGCCAACACAAAGAGGGAAGCTACACCCTAGAAAAAACAAGAAAGTAAATTTCTTTCAACAAACCCAAAAGAAGATTGCCACACAAACATAAAAATAACAACATAGCAGGAAGCAACAATCACTACTCCTTAATATCTCTTAACATCAATGGACTCAATTCCCCAATATAAAGACTAACAGATTAGATATGTAAACAGGATCCAGCATTTTGCTGCATACAGGAAACTCACCTCAGTGTCAAAGATAGACACTACCTTAGGGTAAAGAGCTGGAAAACAATTTTCCAAGTTAATGATCTCAAGAACCAAGCTGAAGAGGCCATTTAACTTTAAATATCAAATAAAACTGACATTCAACCAAAAGTTAACAAAAAAAAAAAATAAGGACACTTCATACTCATAAAAAAAAAATCTTTCCAGAAGAATTATCAATTTTGAACATCTATGCTCCAAATGTAAGGGCATCCATATTCATAAAAGAAACTTTACTAAAGCTCAAAGCACACATTGTGCCTCACATAATAATAGTGGGAGACTTCAACACCCAACTCTCATTAATGGACAGACCATGGAAACAGAAACTAAACAGAGACACAGTGAAAGTAACTGAAGTTATGAACCAAACGGGTTTAACAGATATCTCTTGAACATTTCATCCTAAAAGAAAAGAATATACCTTCTTCTTGGCAGCTCATGGTACCTTCTCCAAAACTGACCATATAGTCGGAAAACAAAACAAAACAAAACAAAAACAAGCAAACAAACAAAAAACAAACGAACAAACAAACAAACAAACAAAAGGACTTAACAGATACAAGAAAATTGAAATAATTCCAAGCATCATATCAGATCTCTACAGACTAATGCTGCTCTTCAATAGTAACAAAACCAACCGAAAGCCCACATACAGATTAAACCTGAACAACGCCCTACTCAATGATAACTTGGTCAAGGAAGAAATGAAGGAAGAAATTAAAGACTTTTTAGAATTTAATGAAAATGAAGGTTCATCATTCCCCAACTTATGAGACACAATAAAAGCAGTGCTAAGAGGAAATCTCATAGCTCTGAGTGCCTACAAAAAGAAACTGGAGAGAGCATACACTGGCAGCTTAACAGCACACCTGAAAGCTCTAGAACAAAAAGAAGCAAATATACCCAAGAGAAGTAGAAGACAGGAAATAATCAAACTCCGGGCTGAAATCAACCAAGTAGAAACAAAAAGAACTATACAAAGAATCAACAATTCCCATCAAAATTACAACTCAATTCTTCATACAGTTAGAAAGAGCAATTCTCAAATACATTTGGAATAACAAAAATACCAGGATAGTGAAAATTATTCTCAACAATAAAAGAACTTCTGGGGGAATTACCATGCCTGACCTCAAGCTGTACTACAAGAGCAATATAGATAAAAAACTTCATGGAATTGGTACAGTGACAGGCAGATAGATCAATGGAATGGAATTGAAGACCCAGAAATGAACTCATACACCTATGGACATTTGATCTTTAACATAGGAGCTAAAACCATCCAGTGGAGAAAGGACAGCATTTTCAACAAATGGTGCTAGTTCAACTGGAGGTCAACATGTAGAAGAATGCAATTTGATCTATTCTTATCTTACTGTACAAAGCTCAAGTTCAAATGGATCAAGGACTGCCACATAAAAGCAGATACAGTGAATCTAATAGAAGAGGAAATGGGGAAAAGCCTTGAACACATGGGCACAGAGAAAAGGTTCTTGAACAGAATACCAATGGCTTATGCTCTAAGATGAAGAATCGATAAATGGGACCTCATAAAATTGCAAAGCTTCTGTAAGGCAAAGGACACCATCAATAGCAACCAACAGATTGGGAAAATACCTTTACCAATCCTATCCGATAGAAAACTAATATCCAATATATACCAAGAACTCAAGAAGTTAGACTCCAGAGAATCAAATAACCCTATTTAAAAAATGGGATACAGAGCTAAACAAAAAATTCTCAACAGAGGAAACTCAAATGGCCAAAATGGCACCTAAAGAAATGTTCAAAATCCTTAGTCATCAGGGAAATGAAAATCAAAACAACCCTGAGATTTCACCTCATACCAGTCAGAATGGTTAAGATCAAAAACTCAGGTGACAGTAGATGCTGGCAAGGATATTGCTGGAGGGATTGCAAGCTCTTAGAACCCCTCTGAAAATCAGTCTGGTGGTTCCTCAGAAACTTGGACACAGTAATACCTGTGGACCCAGCTAAAACACTCCTGGGAATATACCCAGAAGATGCTTCAACATGTAATAAGGACATATGCTCCACTATGTTCATAGTGGCTATATTTATAATAGGCAGAAGCTGGAAACAACCCAGATGTCCTTCAACAGAGAAATGGATACAGAAAATGTGGTACATTTACACAATGGAGTAGTACTCAGCTATTAAAAACAATGACTTCATGAAATTCGCAGGCAAATGGATAGAACTTGAAAATATCATCCTGAGTGAGGTAATTCAGTCACAAAAGAACAAACACTGTATTCAGTCACTGATAAGTGGATATTAGCCCAAAAGTCCAAAATATGCAAGATTCAATTCACAGATCATATGAGGTTCAAGAAGAAGGAAGACCTAAGTGTGGATGATTCAGTGCTTCTTGGACAGAGGAACGAAATCCTCACAGGAGGAAATATAGAAACAAAGTGTGGAGCAGAGAATGAAGGAAAGGCCATCTAGAAACTGCCCCACCTGGGCATCCATCTCATATACAGTCACCAAACCAGGACTCCATTGTGGATGTCTGGAAGTGCTTGCTGACAGGAGGCTAATATGCCTGTCTCCTGAGAGGCTCTGTCAGTGCCTAACAAATACAGAGGTGGATGCTCACAGCCAGCAACAATTGGACTGAGTGTGGGATCTCTGATGGAGGAGTTGGAGAAAAGACTGAAGGTATTGTGGTGGTTTGCAGCTCTATGGGGGAGCAACAGTGTCAACAGGCTAGATCCCCATGAGCTCCCGGGGACTGGACCAAGAACCAAAGAGTACACATTGAGGGACTCATGGCTCTGGCCACATATGTGGCAGAGGATGGCCTTGTTAGACATCAGTGGGAGGAGAGGCCCTTGGTCCTGGGAAGATTCGATGTCCCAGTGTAGGGGAATGCCAGGGTGGGAAGACAGGTGTGGGTGGGTCAGTAGAAGAGCACAGTCATAAAGTCAGAGGAAGGAAGATGGGAGAGGGAGTTTCTGAAGGAAAGATCTGGAAAAGGGAAAACAATTAAAATGTAACTAAAGAAAATATCCAATTTAAAAAAATGTTTTCAGATTTACTGCAGTGAGATCTATTTTCCCATAGTAATACAACATCTCTGAAATGTCCAATATTAAAGAAGTCGTTTAGTGTGTTTTTTATGAGATGGGTGATTCTTGTTATTTCGTAGCTATATGTTTTGTGAACATTAAGGGCCATATTAGATACTTAGAGATGGAATGTTCTACACCTATTATTTTGGGAAATATTTAATTGAGCATTTCACATAAATTGCCCTGTATCCTCTCCGAGGATTATTGTCAGGTATATCTGTCACTTTAGGTTTGTTAAACAAGATTTTTCCCCTGATAAACTCATGATTTCTATTTCTTCATAAAAAAGAAATCATTCCTCTTGATCCTTATCATTAAAGCTGGTTGAGGACAGCTCTAAGTGACTAGAAAAGAGACGTATTCATTTATCCATTCATTTGCTTGTTTACTCACTCAACACAAAGTATATGAGGCAGTATTATAGGTGCATTAGGCATATATTCCAAGAAAAATTATAGTTATTAAGTATACAAAAATACAGAGAAAACTGGATTGTGAAGAATACTATGTAGGAAAGAAAGAAAAAGCAAAACAAAGAGAGAGAAGAAGGGAAGAATTTAATTCTTTATCTGGGACACAATTTTACTTATCTGTTCCCAGTATTTATGGATAGAAAAAGAATTGTGTACACTTCTAGTCCTATATGTCTAAGCAGCAGGCCTTTTAAATATTACAACTGTATAACTAATAAAACATAGGTCTCTAATCTAACAAACACAACAGGCTATTGGTAAAGGATTGACAATAGGATATTGGTAAAACAATCAAAGAAATGTCTAATGTCATTTTAAAATATAATAATCTAAATGGACCCGGGCTTGTAAGCCAGTCTTCCTCAACAAGATCTTGAGAGAGATAACCAGGAGATCAGAATTTAAGAAGAGAGATAAATTTGGCATCAGGAGGTCTTGCAATAGTTGTTTTATGACAAGCAAGCTCATTAAAAGCATAACATATACTATATGTTATATATATAGTATATAATATATGTCATATACTATCATAGTATATAATAGTATTAAATGCTATTTTCAGAGGAAAAATGAGATAAATCTAACAGAAACTATCATGCAGAGGAACAAAGTAATCAGGATGATAATTAAGCAACATTACAGAAGGGGAACATGTGTCAGGAGTCTTGCAGACCTAGCATCCAGCTGTCTTGAAACTGAGAACTCTAGTCTCTTTCAGGAAATACCAAGTTCCCTGGGAACTGAAACCTTAACTTTTTCAAGGCCCTGGCCACAGCCCAAGCCTGGGTATGCCATGACATCTGTTCCTTAGCAAGGACACAGACCTAGGTTCCTTTTATCCTTTTATCCTTTTATCCTTTTATCGGGGCCTCTGAGAAAGCCTTGGCTCAGTCCAGTTCTGAACACTAAATAATTTACTGTGGATAACTGTAAGCAATCACTTGACTCTAGGACAAATAAATTTGTAGACAATTAACTCATGGGTGTTTGGGTTGTATGTGCATGTGTGTGTATTTGTGTACATGTCCATATGTATATTTATTTGTCCATATATCTATGTGTGTTGTAGTCACATCATACATACATATAGGATGGAGGAGGTTGTCCTCTGCCTTCCTCTATCACTGTGCACCTTAGTTTTGAGCCAGGGTCTCTCACTGAATCTGAAGCTTGAAATTCATTTCAGCTAGGGTTCTTGGCCAGTGTGTTCCCAGAATCCACCTGTCTCTGTCTCCTACTGTTGGAAGTTTAGGCTTGGAGGAACATGTTCATCTTTTATGTGGATGCTGAGGATTCTAATTTAGGTTTTCTTGATTGCACAGCTGGGATTCTTACTCCCTGAAACATCTCCCCAGGCCCAGGTAACCCACTTATCTGATGGTAGGCACTGGCTGAGCACATCAATGATTTACATTAACACATGAATTAGGTGAGAGGAGCTAGGGAATCAAAGGAAGTATCGATGTACAAAAGAGAACCCTAATGCTAGGAGGAAGTTGAGTACACTAATGTACTGAGATGGAAATTGACCTCACTCAGCTGGTGCTATTTCACATACAAAGAGCCTGGTTCTGAGGCATGAAGGATCTTAGAGAAAGTCTTTTTATCTGTGACCCCTTGTGGCTTACATTGAAAGACCACACAGTAGCTAGTGTGCCTGAGGAGAATGAGTGCCAAGGAGGGAATTAGAACACTAGCTAGGATCTGAAATAGCACGAAGCTCTATAGATAACTGGAGAGATTTTACTCGTTACCATACACTAATTCCGGAGCTTTTAGGGGTTTGGGCAGTGGAGTCCCATGATGGAACTTGTACAGAGTGTTGTAGTCATTCTGTTAGCCTGTGCTGTTTGAGTTAATACAGTTGGCTCAGATCAAGCTGCACTTGCAAGAAGTGAGGGTAGGGTAAGAAGCTGGGTATAGGGCAGATTGGAGAAAGGAGTTGAAAAGATTTCCTGATGTTGGAGTTTATGGGGGTTTCGATGTAAAGGAAAAAGAGAATACTACTGATTTAGCTGAGAAGGAGGAAGAAAATGGCTCCTACCAGATAAGCCTCCCAGAGTGTGATATGTTACAGCGTTGGGCTGGGCTCAGAGCACCACTTTTAGACATGTGAACTTTGACATATATTTCAAAGCTAGGGAGGATGCTGAGAAGGTTAGGAGAGAGGTGTGAACAGGTGTGTGCCACGGGCTGTTAGGTCAATGAGGTGTCACCTAATCAACCTCATTGCCCAGGGATGTTTTAGCCACAGTGATGAAGCAAAACCACTGCACATGTTGCTGTCAAGTGGACATCCTGCCACCCTGCTTATACAGTGGATGGAAGTTACAATATGTATAGGACACGTTAGCTGATAATTAGGACAAAGCCATATTTTAGGGGTACATATGTGCTACATTACTATCTTGCTCTTATTTTGCTGTGTAGTCTTATTTCTTACAGTTTAGTTTACTCTGAAAGTGAATGTGGCCTCTTATCCTGGAAGTAGCCCATATGTTTTATTTTCACCATGTTTTTTGGTAACACCAGAAGGTCACATCACAGACTGAGATTTACCATATAGGTCTAGATAAGTACTTTGTGGTATTCACGCCTGATGGATGGGATTGCCATGCTATACATTTCTTACAATCTGTCCTCATTCTTAAGCTCTGCAATTTATGACTATGCTTTGATTCCTCTGCAAATAAACGATTTGAACCCAAAGTATTTAGTGATTTGATAGTCAGAAATCTGAGTGAGAGGAAAGAAGAGAAAGGAAACTGAGAAGAAGAGAGGGGATGGCAAAGAATAGAGGAAAATGGAGGAGGCTGGGAAGAGGGTAGTAGACTGGAGAACAGAAGGGAGATGAATGGAAGGAAGAGACAGGGATGAGACAGGGTAAGGAAAAGGAGGGAAAAGAATGGATGAGAGGGGAGGGCATAAGGGAAGGAGAGAGGACAGATAAGGATGAAAGGGGCAGGGAAGGAGAAGAGAAAGGGGCTCAGGGTCCCAATACTTCCTTCAGGAGTTTCCACAATGATTTCTTTCCATTAAACCCCATTTTTTGAAAGGTTCCGACACCACTAATAAATACTACAGGTTGACAACTAAACCTTTTGACAGACAGGCCTTTGAGATGACATTTATCCCAACTGCAGCTCTTGGCTTTATCTAGACCTTATAATGTCAATATTGTCAATTTCTAACTCTGCCCAATATCCTGCTGAAACTGTCACAAACTGGTCCAGTTTACAAATGAGCACTGAGGACTTGTGGGAAGTTAATCTATTGATTTTATTTTGCCACTTAAAACAGGATAAAGGATGGCACAATACAAACTATGAGAACTAAGTTCTTGTTTTTGGTTTTCCTGGAAAATAAATTCATTTCTAATGGATTTGAATCTTAAATTGAGAGCTATTTCCTATTGGGAATGGTGTTTTTGTTTACCCTACATAAAGCCTAGACCCCAGTGAACTTTGCATAACCCAGAAAAACAGAGCATGGCTGAGCATTCTTGTTACAGGTCACCAAGTCAGCAGCCTTAGTTCACTAGAGTATACCCATATAATCTAATATATTATCATTGGTTCCATCTAGTTAGATTAGATTTCTTGATTTTTTTCTAAATGATTCTGATAAGTATTGCTATGAACACTCAGACACAAATGGAAAAGACTGAAGCATAGTTTTCAGTGAATCACTAAATATGTAAATCATCACAGGTAATGAAGACGCCAGGTGTTAAGTACATATGCTTTATCTGCCCAACCCAAAAAATATAAAAATCAATGAGTTAACTTGGTACAGATGGAAAGAATCGAAAAAGGTAACTTGCTAAAAAATCTGTATTCAAGTGTAGTTCTGAAAATTGTCTTTGGGTTTCCTTAGGAGGATGCTGATATGTACGATGGCCGTTCGAGTGTCACAGGCCAGCTCTGGGTGATTTTAGGAGCTCTTCTGGAGCAACTAGGGTCTTCTTCTGCTTTGCTAGGCCTGTTTCATTGCTGAAAAGAAGCCCTACTTTTAATATATTTTCCCAGCTTCTGCTCCACTTTAAAATCCCCAGAGGAATTCTCCACTCAATATATTCTACCTGCTCACAGAACTGGGAAACAAACAAGAACTGGGCCAGAGACTTAATGTGGGTTTATAGTTGCTACTTAATAGAAGAATGGTTGGGATCTTTTTGGTGAGGAAAGGAAAGCATGTAAACTTTGAAACTGTTGATGTTTGCCTGGACTCATTCTGCAGATATGCAAGAAGCATATCTCACCAGCATTGGAAAGGGGTATGACTATGACTCCGGCATTTGGTGAGAGAAAAAAAAAAAACAACTATGGAGCTGGCCCTCTTGAATGCCTTCTGACCTCTCAGACAGGTTTTGCACAAAGCTAGTCTTTGAGGTTGCTGTATGTTTATAAAAATTAATTATCTGCCCTGGGGAGTTGTTTCAGCCTCTGTCTTTTACATCTAGGATTGTAGAGACTGCTGTAAGTTCCAGAGCATGGGTGTGCCTTTTCTGTGCTATGACAGGCACTGCTCAGTAAGGCTGGTTAGCTGCAAGCAGCTGCCCCATGAATTGCTCTCTCTGCTTCATCTTTGTTTAAAGCTTACTTTTAGAATATCTCCTCAGCCACTCACAGGGTCAGTTTCTCTACTTTATGAAAAACTTATTGAGCAGATATGGTTGCCAATACAAAATTTGCACAAGACCATTTGTTGTGGTTTTAATGGGAAATGTCCTCTATAATGTTAGTCATTTGAGTACTTGGTCCCTAGTTGGTGGCAGAGTTTGGGTGGTTTAGCAGGAGCAACCTTGATGGAAGAAGTAGACCACTGAAGGTGGCCGTTCAGAGTTTAAAGTCTCATGTTACTTTTAGTTTCCACTTTCTGTTTCATGTTGCATTTGAAGACCTGAGATCTCAGCTTCTTTCTTCTGCCAGTCAGCCTGCTACTTGCTGCTATGCCTACTTGCTATGAAGGACCATTATTATCCCTGTAGAACTGAATAGAACTATAAACCAGTACAAACTCTTCTTCCTATAACTTGCCTTCGTTATGATGTTTGAGAGAGAGAGAGAGAGAGAGAGAGAGAGAGAGAGAGAGAGTGATTTTAAGGTTCCTCACCCAGTTAGAGTTATTGGCAGTTAATAGGTGCTGGGGGAAGGAGAATTCATTTTCCTCAGTGCTGTGGACCCATGGAAATTTGACCATACCCCAGTGAACAACCCCATACTTACGTACATATGTGCATATGTGCAACATTAGCTGGACTTGATGGGTTATAAAAAGTAAAGAACACACGAAATTGGGTGAGCAGGTATAAATGATTCAAATGTGATCTAAAACATTTTTTAGAAATTACCAAAAAATGAAATTACGATATAAATAAAACTTTTAAATGTATTTGTGGAAGCATATCCACTGCAAAGGGTTCATCACTGAACATTCTATGCTTATTTCAGTTTGTGTCTCTTTCAGTCAAGTATCATGTCTCCTCTTACAGCATGAACTCAGTCTTCTGTAACAGTCCTATACCCCCAAAATAATGAATATGTATGTTATCAAATATCTCTAATATATCAATAAATAAACATGTAAATGATGAATAGTATAAGTTAAATAGCAATTTATTTATCCTGTTCTTTTAACTGTGTTGCTATTTCACAATTATTGACAGTTTCTCAGCTTCAATGATAAAGCATAGTAGAGAATCTGAATATCATGTAACATGGTTAACAGTTTTTTAGATGCATCTCCTAATGTTTTTGTTAGGAAAAAAAAGTTGTGATAGGTCTTTAAAATTATTATTAAGTAAAAAAAAAAAGTGATCCTAACTGTGTAGTAACTGCTTAAAAAGTGAGTTTCTTTATCAGAAACTGTCTGATATTTACTGGCATTATGCTCTCCAGTCAAACTTGTTATGGTTTATGGTGCTCTTAGAGCTGAGAAGGGTGCCTGTTACCTCCCCATCTGCAATTGTAATGTGTTGTCAGACGTTTTCCTCTTTCTCAGTCTCACAGATGAAAAATGATGGCTCCATTCCACATTTCCCTTATGAGTGTGATCATCTTTGCGTACTGGCTCGTCACCTATTTTCTTCACTGTGAAAAAGTGTACTATGTTAATCATTCCCATGAGCTGCCCTTCCCTTTCTTCTGGTCTTTTGTTAGTTATATGATAAGGCAACACAATTTTCACGTCACGCTTACAGCACACACCTACCTAGCTTTATTCTCAGCACACTGGTTATTGAATTTTTCTTACAGTAGGCATTTCAGCTCAGAATCCACATCATACTCTCAGTTTGAAACATTTCATAGTTTCTAGTTTTTTTGTCATGATTAAACATTTTATAATCCATAAAAATTTAGGAAACTAAGTATGATGCCACACAATGTAATCTCCACACTGGCAGGCTAGAACAAGGGGATTGCCAGATGTTTGAATGAATTCCAGGATAGTGTTAAGCAAAAACAATATTAAAAAAATATCCTTCTGAGCTCTCATTTTGCTTTTACATATGTCTATTCTTTATCTACTCTGGGTGTGTTTTGTTGTTAGTGACCTCAGACATATTTGTCTTCATATCATGTCTTTAAGAGGGGAGGCAGTGTTTATTTCTAGGGATTACACTTCAATCGCATCTCAATATTGAACTAACAAGTAGCTGTTGTATATTGTTTCTTATATGTGCCATGTCAAGCATATTTAAAATATGAGTCATATTTTTATATAATTTGTTGTGATTTATTTACCACATATGTCTTAGTTAGAGTTTCTTTTGCTGAGAAGAAACATCATGACCAAAATCAAGTTGTGAAGGAAAGGGTTTATTTGAGCTCATAAGTCTAGGTAACAGTTCATCACTGAGGGGACTCCGGACAGACTCACAGACTCAAACAGAAGCCATGGAGGAGTACTGCTTACTGGCCTACTCCTCATAACTTGTTCAGCCTGATTTTTATAGGACCTGAGACCACCAGCCCAGGTATAACACTACTAATAATGGGCTGGGCCCTCCCCCATTTATGACTAATTAAGAAAATGCCCTACAGACTTGCCTGCAGACTGATTTTATGAGGACATTTAATTGAGGTCTCTTCCTCCCAAATGACTTTAGTTTGTGTCAAGTTGACATAAAATTATCCAAGATACTTGATACTTTCTATGTGTCTCCAATATTAACAATAATGGGGTATTTATATAAATGTTTATATAGTTAAGACTTCTTCTCTTGGGACCTGGGAGATGGCCCATTGGGTAAATGTACTTGTTAGCAAAAACCTGGTGAGCCGAGTTTAAATTCCAGGAATTGATGTCAAAAATAGATAAAGCTGGATATGATAGCAAATATGTCTAATCATATAATGTTATAGGAGTCCTATAGCAAGCTAGAAAGTGAAGGCAGGTGAATTACTCCACTCAGAAGCTCTGGGGCCAGTTACCCTGGAGCACACTGCTCAGCAGCAAAATAAATAAATAAATAAATAAATAAATAAATAAATAAATAACAAAAAACAAAAAACAGAAAACAAAAGCAAACAAACAAACAAACAAACAAACAAAACCAGAAAAATCATGAGAGATTCAGAACAGACAGCCACAAGTTATGCTCTGTCTTAAGCAGGAAGTCCTGATTACCAAACTCAGTCTCTCTGCCTGTCTCTGTTTCTTTTTTTGTCTTTGTATCTCTCACATACATATTCTCTCTTTCTCTAGCTCTCTCTCTCTCTCCCTCTCTCTCTCTCTGTTTCTCTTTCTCACATACACACACACACACCATGATGTCATCCTTTTTGATACAGAGGAGCAGTGCTATGCTTTATTTAAAAACAGCACTTAAATAGCACTAAAATTTTCATTTTTCACACACATTTTCCCAGAGGAAAGCATTACTTTTTTTAAAAAAAATTCTTATTCTTTCATCTTTCTGACTAGAGTCTAACATTTTTCTTTGCCATGCAATCTGATTTTCCTTGTCCCTAACTATATTTTAAAATATATTTTTATTAATTTATATGAAATTCTTTTTTATTGTTTTCTGTCATATTCCATGGGGGTGGTGTCTGCTTTTTGCATTTTCTCTAAATAAAATGTGTTCGTTTCTTGGGTGTATGTAATTTAGCAATCTAGTAATAATAGAATTGTGTTTCATCAATTGCTTGCCTTCATATGATGAGTATAACTAAAATTTTATGTAAACAGAAAGATTTCCTAGATGGGGCTGGAAGCTGTGGTTCACTGCTTGGTCTGGACTTACAGTCTTAACTGTACTCCTCCCTCCTGCTTCTCCCACACACTCTAAATTTCTTGTCAGCTTTCCTTTTGCACCTAATGGCCATGTGGCTACTGAAGTTGTCCATTTACAATTATTGCAGCCCGTAAAATCATGAAAAAAAGCCCTAAAAAGCCCTTTACGTTCAAACTCAATGCTCTCTGTTGCCCACAGAAGCTGCAGCAAGGCCTTCCCAGGCACATGAAGGTGCACAGTCATGTTTGTAAAGTGTGTATAATTTTATAATCTCTATTCTTGTCTCCTGTTTTCTCTTCATATGTGTACATTTATATTTGTATTTTTCATGTATATGTGTATAGGTACATATGTATGTTGGTGCTTGTGAACATGTATGCAGTTGTATGCTGATGTCAAAGATCAAGTTCATCTTTCATTCCTCAGGTTTTGTTTTTCTCTCTCTGAGTGTGTGTGTGTGTGTGTGTGTGTGTGTGTGTATGTGTGTGTGTGAATATGTGTGTCTGCACACTAACGGGAAGGCTCAAGAAGGCAAGAACAGAACTTTGGGTGTCTTCTTTTATGGCTTCCTTCCATAATGCTTTGATGCCCGGTTTCTCTGTGAATTGGAAGCTCACCAATTTGGCTGCACTGTGAGTTAGGTCCACCTGTCTCTACTCCCAGTTCTGGGCCTACAGTTCGCACAGACATGCCTGCCTTTTTATGTTGGTGTTTTTGCAAGTGAGTGCTGGTACTCACCTTGTCCTCTCTTTGAATATTTTTCTGGGACATGTGTCTAGCTGTCTTAGATCTCAGAAATTAGGATTTTCAGGTCAGTGAGCACAGGGATACTTCTTTATCTGCTACCCTAGCACGGGAATTACAAGCAGTTTCCTCTACACCTAGCTTTTTCTACATGTATTTTAGAGATCAGAGCGAGGTCTTTGTGTGTTCATAGCACGCAGTTTACTGGATGTGTTTTCTCCCTTGTCTCTCCTGCCTTTTGTCTCTGTCATTCAATTGTAACATCTTCCTAGGCTGCATATTTTACTACTTTGTTTCACATGTTACTCTCTTTTCTTTCTTGCTATACTTGAGTAGTCACAAGAACAGCCATCTTGGTCTGCTTGTTATGACCTTTGCTGCTGTTATATCTCATCCAGCTACTATATCAGCATAGAAAGCACTCGGTATTTTCAGACCTTGAATACAAAGTTGAATGTTTAGTGACTACAGGATGCTGTTCTCCTGTCTTCTAACATTAATTGTTACTGTGAATCATTGTAAATCTAGTTGAGTTCCTTGCATGGATGATTTAAACATTTTTTTTTCTAGAGACTAAATATGTACTTTACCTGTTGTTTTGGTTTGAATGAGAAGTGTTCCCCATGGTCACAGGTAGTTGACTACTTCATCCCCAGTTGATATCATAGTTGAGGAGGATTATGTGTAGTAACCTTGCTGGAGGAACAATGTCACTGAGGCCAGACGTTGAGATTGAAAGCCTTCAGTCATTTCTGTTGTCTTAGCCCTCTGGAACCTTAAGCCAATATGCTCTGTCTTCCTCATGTTGCCTTTGATGGATGTGTTTCATCACAACAACAGACAAAGCAACTCTACCTGTTAGGCATGCCCTTTCCCAAAGTCTGGGGTCACAGTGTATTGCTTCAAGACATATGTCTAGATTTTCTTTATATACAATTGCTTATGAAACTGAATCCTTAAAAACACACCCTGAACTTTTGAAGCTCACTGCTTCAAGTCTCCACATACTGCCTTTTCCTGTCAGCAATATTCTAATCTTTGCTTATGTTCCTTTTTGCTTCCCTTACTCATGGCTGACTAGATGCTAAGCAGCAGCTTCTGCTTTCTTTTGTGCTGCTCCCAATGCAGACTTATTTTGGCGATGCACTTCTCTCTGTCTTTTGTGTTTACGCCCCAGCTTTTGCTAGCCTACAGCTTCTCTCTTCCGGTTAACTTGACAGTTCTTACTCATGCTTTTTTTGTAAAGTTAGTCTTCAAGGCCTCACTGTGGTCCTGTGTTTGCTCATACTCACATCTGGTCTGTGGTGATGTCTTTCTGCCAACACTTAGTCATCATGCGCAGGCTTCTATTCATTCTTTTCTTTCTTGTAGCATCTTTGTATGAATCTTGTGCTGTCTCATTTTGACAACTTCTTGTCTTTGGATAGGATGGGTTCTTACAGGAGCAGCTGCTTTCACAATATCTGGATTGTGCCAGAACCAGCTCTCTCATGTTGTCGTCAATAGATGTTTCTTTGTGAAACAGTGTGGTAACACAGTTTTTAATAATGTGTATGATTATATAAATTTTGATCCTTATTTCTCCCCAGAAAGATCCATGTAAGCAAAACGATTTCCAGTTCATCAGTCTCTCTCCTCCTCTCACCAGGCAGGATTACCTGAAACCACTTGCAGCATTTGAAACCTGAAACCTCTCACTATAGCAGTCTTATGGATGGAGTGAAGGGCTTCCCTCTGGAAACTCTGTGTATGCAATTTATGACATTATCACAACTGAATGTTTGATTTACCCCTTATGAATTAAATTTCCTTTGAAACAACATTCTTTAGAGTCAGTAGAGATGGACTTAGGGACAGAGGGTAAGATCTAACCAGGGGAGATGAATTACACCCAGTATTTAGAGGGTGACCACAGATGACATTACTTGAGCTACAGAATGAAGCAGACAGAAACTTGGGAAAGAAAACAATGGGCTCTTATTTTCTCAGTTCCAAGAGTGTTGTTGAATTACCCTTTCTAGAGCTTCATTGCCTCCTGAACAGTGAAGGGGAAATCCGGTGAGGAAGGTGACTTAGACTCTCATAATATTTGCAAGTAATTACAGAATGTGAACTCAGATCATGCTAGTGATGAAATTATGTATTGTTAGTAAGTCAGAAGATTGTAAGGCCAACTGTGGAGTTTCATGTGGAGATGGGGACTCATGTGAAAACACAAGAGTGACACTAGAAGGACTTAGCTTCTCTGAAAATAATGTCAAGTCAGGTTTTTCTATTAAGCCTTTTTAAAATTTTAATATTTGTCTCTCTACATAAAATTATCATTACCTTTAATTTATATAACATAAAGCTTCTTTATATTTGATGGCAAACTGGGAAAAGAGTAAAGCATTATTATAGCCTCAAGTTTATCCATGATCTTTAATTGTCAGTGCAGGAGAGCAAACCCTGACCCTTCCACATGCAATAAAAACAATCCAAGGTACACCTTGAGCCCTCCAATTATGAATTTTGTAATAGAAATAAAACAGGGAACATATATATATATATATATATATATATATATTGAGTATGGAAGAAGTACTTATCAGGAATGAAGAAACAAACCAGTGAAATGATAAAACAATCCTCATGGAATTTCAACAGAAGATGAGTGTTTCTCACTCTGATGGATGTAGAAAGGGAAATAAATACAAATAGGGGAAAAATCCATTCTTGTATAACATTTCAAAATTGAGAATCAAATGCACCTGATCACAGAATAAGAGTCGCTTGGTTAACAATAGAGCATTGGGGAATGGGAGTGTCATCCAGTCCAGCAGCTGAGAAAATATCATGAGAAACTCAACATTCTGTATACCTCCCACTAAAACACTGATTCTCATCCTGTCTGGTACAACTTCTTTTGTGGTTGAGTCATGCTTTCATTGGGGTCACGTAAGATCATCAGAAAACACAGATATTTACAATTATGATTCATAACAGTAGTATATTGCTACTGTTATGAAGAAGCAGCAAGCATAATTTTATGACTAGGTGTCACCACAGCATGAGGAATTGAATTAAGGGTCACAGCATTAGCCAGTTTGAGAATTACTGCTTTAAAGAATATATAAAAACACTAACTTTTCTTAATTCAATTTTGTTTAGAGTATATAGACAGATAAGCTGACCTCAAGGTTTGTGTGATTTTATTAAAATATTTGTAATTATTTTTCAAATCTACTCTATTATCTCAGGACTTGAACGAACTATCATCTTGCTACATCCCCCAGACTACTTTCAAACTTTTGGGCTCATAGGATCTTCCTACCTCAGTCTCTAAAGTAGCTATGATGATAAAGATGCGCTATAATGCCAAGTTTAGCATTTTGAAAAATACTAAATGAACATGGGCATTCAGATGTATGATGACAATAAATTATAGCACAAAGTATTTTGACTGCTAAAGCATGTGTTCTTTGGTATTACCTAACATTTCCAAAGTTTTCTGGGGACTCTCTTGTAAGTTTAACTGCATAGGTACCCAAGAACAAACACAGAGAATACAGAAGGCTTATTTCTAGTTCTAGGCAAGATTCTCCTCCTTCAAGGTAAGATTCATGTGTGAATTAATTTTAAAATCAGCATATACCAAGAGATGATATTCCTTGAGGATAAGAACTGAGAACTAGGATTTATTGTGATTAAAAAATACCACCCCCTCAAGAAGCAGACTAAACTAGTTAGTACATTGATGGTAAAGTAGACCAACCAGTACATTAATATTGTGTTATACCAGTTTGAAAAAGTTTTAGAAAGATAAACATGTACATTTCTTTTGAGTATGCAAAGATCACACAGGTTGTTGTCTGGGGATCACTGAAAATTTAATGAGATGTTATCTTCCTCATTTTGTATTTAAGGCACTGGAATCTCAGAGCTTAACATCCTTTATCCTAGTCACAGGGCTACTCAGAATTGGGCCTTGTGCTCTAGTGTAGGCTCTACATCTATCTTGCCCTTAGCCTGAGTAATTAAAGTCAGTTTGCTATTCTGTTTCTGTTCCTACTTCCCAATGTTTTCATCCATGAAGACAGCAGTAGGTTCTTTGTTCCCCCAATGTGAGTGCTACCTGAGAGAGTTATGGAGCTCCTCGAGCATCTGAGAAGCAGCTCCCTTCCACCTCTCTCTCTCTCTCTCTCTCTCTCTCTCTCTCTCTCTCTCTCTTTCTCTCTCTCTCTCTCTCTTTCTCTCCAGTGAGTTATAACCTTTTAGATGCAAAAAGTGGTGGATGAAGTGAAAAGACTCCATATTTGCACAACCTGAAAAACTGAAACAATCTTAAGTCTCCAAAGCCAATGGGACTAGATCTCAGTTAACATCAATGATTCCTAGTCAGTGTGTTTCCACACAAATGATATACTAATATGATTAAATGTCCCACCACTTTGGTTATTTCAAATACAATAAATACAATGGTGTGGTGGGAGTGGGAGAGAGAGAGAGAGAGAGAGAGAGAGAGAGAGAGAGAGAGAGAGAACGCTCACAGATAAACATATCAAACCGTAATGGGAGGGAATATATACTCTTTTCCTTCCCTGCATATTATGGATTTATTCAAAGAAAAAAAACATCTGCACTTTTTAAGTCTACCATGAAACTGGTCTTTAGTCACTATAACCAGGATGATGCATATATTTCTTTGGCTTCTGTTTGTGTAAGCTCCTGTGCATGTTTAACTGTGATTTTCATCCATCCATGCATCTGTGTGTGACTGTTTATGAAATACAGCTTCCATTGCATGGCCTTGTGCATAGTGGATTTGCTAGCGAGTAAAGGAGGATATACAAGGCCAGAACTGTACACCTTAATCTCCAGTTTTTGCAATTTCCAGTTTATAGCTATGCTGTAGTGAAGGGTTGAGTATGTAATCATATACATCCACTATGCTTAAGATTTTGGTGAGTATATGTTTGTGCCTGTATATCACTGCAGAAAAGTATGAGTGTCTCATGTGTTGGCTTCCCGACTCTTGACTTTGCCTGAAAGTTCAAGAATATACATACATTCATACTGGTAAGAGTGTACATTCATGTATGCTGTATCAATCTGGGGAGTGTAAAGAAGGGGCCTGTCAGCATTGTCAGGGAAGGACAGAGTGTTACTGGAGGGGCTATTACTTAACAGCTGTGCTTCAGTGTCCGTGTGGAAGCTGTTTCTAGCATCTCTGACAATGTGACATGCTATTAATTGTTGTCATAGTTGTGTCTGCTGGTACCATTGATGTGGTAAAGTGAAATTTCCAAACAAATCCAGGACCCGCCCCCAGCCCCCTGCCCCCCAGCACTTGTTCCTGAGGTTACCAGGTGACAGATGAACAGTTTTAGAGAAAAGAACTGTATGTCTGTTTTCACCTTATTTAGTGATTGCTGATGAGCTGGTGTGTAACACAGTTAGGACAGGATAATGAGTGAGGACAGGCTGGAATTGGAAACTGGCTGGCCAGTGACAGACCAAGGAGGTAAGTAGAAGCCCAGGGGCATCTGAGGACATTCCCATAGCTTTAGTTCTCACACACTCCCAGAATTTCTCCCCCCAAAACTAGAATTTTATATCTGAGCAAAACACCATCTAATATAACACACTCGTTAGATTTTAGGAAACAGAGGTGCAGGGATATAGTCTAGGACGAGACATGAGGTTATAGTTTAAGTTAATGGAATGTAATTTTTTTCTATTTTAGAATTTAGGCTTTTATGTATTCTGATATTCTCTATTCTTTCTTTATTCATGTATATGTAAAGATAATGTCTCAATAAATGACAGGAAACAACCATTGGTTTAGCTTATGATTGAAGAAGAGAAACAATAAAGTGGGAATCTTCATGGGTGCCCATTTCTTTTCCAACACTTGGGCTTGAATTATCCTATCTAACACCCACAGATGTATTTTTTTCCTCTCTCTCTCTCAACTAGTAGTTTGAATTATAGGCTTAGCTCATGAAGTGCCTCCAACTAGCAGGTACTTTTAATTCCCTCCTTACCCATTACATGCAGTTTAGTTAAGTACCGGTTTTTCTCAACTGAAGCTATAAGTAAACAAATTTAATAAGCTGTGTGTCTGCTTATGTTCATGCAATTTGCAGTAAGGGCAAAAGGAAATTTATAACACACACGATGATTAAGGTAAACCATGTTTTATAGCACTCAAAATTACTTGTAATAAACAATAATTACTAATTTCCTACAGAGATGGAGATACAGACTTAGGATTAGTGGGGCAATTTTGGTAGATAGAAAAATATTTCTTAAGGGAAATATGAAACTGTTTCATGAAATAGCCAATTTGGCTTACGGTAGCCTAAAATGGAAAGTACCTTTAGAGGGGCATGGTTGTTTCTCTGAAAGATGAAGGTGTGACATTTGGTGAAATTGTCCTCTGGGACACATATGTCACCATCATCACTCTGTAGCTAACAGCTTTGCATTTCTGAGAGGAGATTAAGGCATCTTACTTAATATTGAGAATATTCCTCCTCTAAGTTGCTTTAAATGGAGTTCCAGTTTGATTAGCATATACTCTGAAGAGGCCAAGCTTCTTTTGTTAATCAAATGTATGTTTCCCACTCTGAGTTGCTCCATTGACTTGTTAGCAGCAAGGACAAATTGGCATGTTCCAATTCTTCTTTGAATAGATCTACCAAGTTAAATCTGTTGCAAATTCTTGCACAGGAGTTCTCTGTAGTATAAGTGTTGAAAGCAAAGAAACGACATTTAAGTCATTTACATTCAGAATGACTTCTCTCTGTCTCTCTCTCTGTCTCTCTCTCTGTCTCTCTCTCTGTCTCTCTCTCTGTCTCTCTCTCTGTCTCTCTCTCTGTCTCTCTGTCTCTCTCTGTCTCTCTCTCTGTCTCTCTCTCTGTCTCTCTCTCTCTCTCTCTCTCTCTCTCTCTCTCTCTCTCTCTCCAACTTTAAGAACTCTTCTACTTATGGTCACAATGAGGGACTATAGAAGCCAAGTCAGGAAACAATTCACTGAATTTAGATTTGTAACCTAAGTCTATGACTAAATAGACCTCACCATTTTACTTCTAGGGTCTGCAAATCTATGACTTTTGCTTCCTTTTGGAGCCAACTAGGAGAGTTATCTTAAAACCATAATGGCCAGATGACCCAATCATTCTGATATGGTTACTCAGCCACCGGATAAAATAGTTGGCAGCTGAGCATTAAGGTGCATAGACTCGTATATACGCTATCTTAAACTCCAAAGGCAGAAAACAGAATAAGAACTTGGAGTGAAAGTCCTATTTTAAAGCAAACCATTGGTTTGTCTGGAGTGATGCCTCTGAGTAACCTCTTTGGGAAAATGGGATGTGGAACATTAACTATAGAGTTTAGAAAGTCAAAGAACTAGACATTACTTTTCCATCAATGATAAGGTCAAGAATATGTGGTAAGCTTAATTAAGATGGCAAGACTTCTTTTTGAGAACTTTTCAGGCCTCTTCTTTTTTTGCTTACTCCCTCATCACAAAATAGTGACAAAATGACTAGTTTTGTAAACACCCAAGACTAATGGTGGTCTCTAGACGTGTGTTTGCTTGGATTTCTAGGTCTTTTCTGGTTCTTCAAACACAATATGCATATATCGTTTCTGTTTCTGTGTTAAAGGTATACTATGGTTATAATCTAGTCTGATATTTTAATACAGGTACAGTCTGTATTTGGAGAGCAGAGAGATGATTCAGCAATTAAGAGCACTTACTGGTCTTAATAGAGAATAGGGTTTTAGTTCACAGAATGCAAATACTGGCTCACAACTATTTATCTATTACTCCAGGTTCCAAAGCCCTCTTGTGACATCTGTGGGCATCAGGTACACATATGAATGCCTATATACATTCAAGAAAAATATACATTACACACAATATATAAAGTAAATAAATGTTTAAAATAATAAAATCTACATTTCAGTGGTATTAGTTTTCACGAAGTTGTTTTTCTGGTTGTTTCTTGATGATTGATAGTGGGTTCTTTATCTCTCCCTGAAGCCATAAGCCAGACCCTGTCACTAGTAAATTGGACAGAGTGAGCTCAGTATCAATTATAGGATGTTAGAGATGAGAGGAGATGGCTCTATCCCTCCCGAATCCACAGAAGGTGGTGTGTACCTATGTTACATTTTTTTTAATAAAATTAAGCATTTCCCAACTCCCTTTTGATAATGAAATCACAGTAACAACTCTTAACCTTAACATGTAATTTGAAGTACCAGTTCCTAGAAGACCAATTACATCATATACAAGACCAATTATACCTGGTGGATTATTTAGGTGAAATCCAGGAGGAGAGCTTTTTCACAAGTTCTTTTTCTGACTGTGGAGTCAGGATTCCATGACACTGTGCTTCAGTCATTACATTCTACCTTAGACATTGATGTATGTCACAAATTCAAACTAGAACACTCTAGCAATGAAGTCAATATCTGATGCAGGATAATTGTGTGTGTGTGTGCATGCGTGTGTGTGCGTGTGTGTGTGTGTGTGTACATGTGTGTATATTCAGATGTACATGGGTGCACGTAGGTGTCAGGTACATATGTATGTGGTTGTGTAAGCAGATGCAGAGGCCAAAAGTTGACACTGGGTCAAGAGTTGTCCACCCTACACACTGAGGCAGGATCACTCACTTAAACCCAGGGATAAGCAGCTGAGCTAGCAGAGCTAGGCAGCTTACCCTGGGACTCCTCTGTCTCTCCCTTTCATGTGATGGGATTACAGATAGGACACATTGTCCATGTTGCACTTTTGTGGATGTTGGTGACAGAAAATCAGTGAACTGTCTCCCCAGCCCCTTAAATCCTAATGTTTAATCCCTTTACATATAGGCATCAAACAAGGCCTCTTTTAAACAACAATGAAACATTAAGTCCTGTTTTTAATTCAGTGCTTTGCTGACAAACTGTTTTTAATTTGAGGCTTACAGAGTGGATAGGTATATACAGGGTAGAATTTCCCAATTCTTCATTATTCTCCAGTTAATTAGAGATACAAATGAGTACCTGAAAGTTTATTGTTCCCCCAGATGATACATGACTCATTTCTAGAAGACTCCTTTACCTGGACAGAGCCCCACTCTGGTCTGCTTCCTTACTGTCAGCACCTGTTTGAGAACAATCATTTTCACCTTATTTTACTTCCTGAATTTTACTGTGTGGGGACTTGATGTGACTACCTGATGGATGGACAGAAGCTTGGGTACTTTATTTCTCCCCTTTGGCATGAGGCTGCACAATGCTGATGGGTTAGAAATGTCAGTGAACAAGAAGACAGGGTGCCGTTTATAGAAATCTTTCAAAGTAAAGATGCATTGTGTGACAGTAACTTGTCTTTCTCACATAACAGATCACTGGAAGGAAATAATGCCATACCACTGCATTCTTAATATCTGGGGAAAGTTAGATACTGAGGGATTGTCTATACTTTTGGGACTTCTAACTTTTCCCTTTGGGGAAATCCAGCAACACATCCTCAAAGCCTTTATTTATTACACAGAAGTTAACAAATCTTGATGAAGTCACAAGGCCATCAAGAGGATACAGACATTCATCATGTTATGAAATTACTGTGTTAATTAGATGAGGTGATGTGTCATTTCTCTGTAATTTTTTTTTTTTTAGTATTGGAATCTCAACAAATGAAGCTTGAGATAATTATTTTTCAACCAATTACAAATAACACATAGCCACTAAGCAAAAAATTAATATGCGAAGTACGAAGCTGATTTTAACCTTTTTTTTTTTTTTGGTAAAGTTTGAGCATAACAGTGTCTATATAATCCGAATTATTTCTTTGTTCTAATTTGTAAGTGTCATTTTTGTCATTAACTTTCCTCCTCCCCAAATCACATAGATTAGACTGGGATTTTCTGGTATTCACATGCTTCTAAAAATAGTTTCTGTTGTGGAGAATGTGGTAAAGTATACATATCTGTCCATCTTCAATAAAGTTGTGGTGTTGAGCACCACCTCGGGTTCAAATATTTCTAATGAATACATGTAGCATTGGCTACACCTATGCTTCTTGTTTTATTTTATTTTAATTTATGTTTGTATAGCTTGTTAATTTAGGTGTGTACATTTTTAAGTATTTAAATCCTGTTCCATTAGTGTGAGACATATTAATATGTGTGTCTAATCTTAAAATGAGGCCTAACACAAAGAACAGCTTGCTGTGTCAGAAATAAGAGTACACTGCCATTGTGTGTTTGAACCTGGCCTCAACAATGGGAATAGGAGTCCAAAACTATCAGAAAAGTCTTCATTTGCTTCCAGAAATGCTCATTCCAGCTGTGAGTCTCTGGTGTGAGAGCGTAACTTTTCTGCCAAATTAAAATTGAAATCACAATTTGGCAAACACAGCTGGTAAAGTTCACTGCAGTAATGAATAACACCCAGGCAATGCAGTCAGCTATGATGTCCAGAAATGTTTACAACTGCCAATGATTTAATTGAAACACAGCTGCAGGATTAAAACAACAATGTTTAGCCTTTTACAATATTTTCAAATCTTTTGTCCCATCCAGTTCCTAAATAGGCTCCTTAAGACAGTTAATGGAGTTAATTAGTTCACATGAGCTAGATTATGCTCTGCTAACCAAGAACTTCCAAAAATCAGTGAGTTTAAAAAATGTGTTAATTTCATGCCTATACAATTTCTGTTCACTGAAACTCCAAGTCACTTATTGATTTAGACATATTATGGGAGTAATAATTTTTCCATTTCAACACATAGCCTCCAACCTGACCAGGGGCAGTGTTTGTTATTGGAGAAAGCTACTGAAGACACAAACTCCTTCGTATTGGTATTTGTATAATAGAGTCTGTGGGGCAGTGTTTAAGATCATGGTTTATGAGATCTACTTCCAGTTAGAAGAAGGTTAAGCTTTAATCAGTTTTTTATTATCGTATGAAATTACCTATCCTATTTACTAAAATTGCAATAGCAAAATTTGTTTGGTATTCAGTAAGACAATGTACTGAACACTTTTTGAAAATTAAGCAATGATAAATAATTTATTCTTATACAATGACTAAGACAGTTTCTGTTATGTTAAGGCTGTTGTGATTATCAGGTTTGTTTGTTTTTTTTTTAAGTATAATCATGGGTAGCCAAGGGTTCCCAGTTATTCCCTTAAACAATAGTCTAGATGTACAATGAAGACATTTATGAAGATATAATTTCAATAAACTTGAAGAATGTTCTCCTTAGAATTCTGGGAAGGCATGTGGCAATGTCATGAAACACTTTGAAAGCAGAACTGTGACTTACTTGAGGAGGAGGAAATCCTACCAGTAGACTGCACTTTCAGCTTATGCTTGAATGTTCCAGCACCCTTTTTTCTTTCTGCAGAATTATGACTTGGCTTACTACTTTAACACAATCACATAGGCAATTCATCACAGTAAGTCAAATATATTAATAGGCATATTGTCTGTAACTGTAGACAACTGTAGACATGGAGTAGTTGTTGTTATTGCTCTGTTTTTTTGTTTTTGGTTTTGTTTTTGTCTTTGCTCTGTTTTGTTTTGTTCCGGATAAACCCTAACTGACTTATATATTTACATGGTAAAATATTCTAGCTACACTATTCTGTGAGTCTTTTTTACTGGGAGTTGATCTGGTGTTGTGTATACAAATGCTAAAATCTGAACCTGAGATTTGGTTGCCACTGATGAGCAGATTCGCATGTATGCCAGACTTTGTTGGGCAAATACTGCTTCCCAATTTTAAGCTATTTGTTAAATAAAAGGGGCTAAAGCCAATTACTCGTGAAAGTAAAAGTAGGTAGGATTTTAGTTACCAGGCTTGCAGAAGAAGTAAAAAAGACTGAGAAAACAGCAAGTTTAATGGAAACTTCTTGCTCTGTGGCCAAGTGAAATGCTCCCAAGGATACACTCATGGAGCAGAACTAACCTAGGCAAGACTCAAACAGAAAGTTCTGGGGGAGCACAGATGGGAAATTCACATTCTAGCATATAGAAAAATAGATTAGGGGAAATCCACCCAGTAATTTTGCTAAAGCTCACTTTAAAGAATCCATAGGACTCTGGCTTGATAGCTGGGGCAGGTAAGTCATATTAATAACTAATAGAATTATTATAAAAACATTTCTAATAACAATCTTTGAACGGTACTTACAAGTTTCCATAAAATATTGACTAGAATTCTAACGGGAGTAATGTGACTTGACTCCTATTCTAAGAGTGCTGTGCAAAGAAGACAGATAGTGACTAAAGCATCAAGATAAAAGTTTAAAAGTGCTGTGAACACAAAGATGGTGGCAATATTTTGGACATTCGTTATGTTCTAGTAGCTCCAATAGAGGATTTAAATGTTTTATCATATTTAAGATTACACAATGTCAGAGTTTGCAAGTAAAAATATGGGGGATTAAAATTCTTTTATTACAATTATGTGTGTGTGTGTGTGCTTGCTTGTGCTCCAAACTGATAATCTGAATGAAAGAAAGTTAGTAACTTGTAGAAGTTGTCCATGGTACTCAAGAAGGCATAAAATTGACACTTGAAGTCAGATGTTTCTAATGCTAGAGATCCTGAGTACCTGTAAACAATGAAAATTGAGAGGTGAAAGGAAGACTTAAAAAAAAAAAGATTAAATGTATACTAAATCCTACCTGAAATAGATTTCCTTCCCCTCGACTGCTGTCATTTGCCCCCATCATTTCCTAGGCATGGGAAGGATTTTCACTGTCTGTCTACCTGAATCCATCCATGAAGTCAACACAGAGCTAATGCCCATGAGAATTCTCCAATCTCATCCTGGCCTCCTATGCCTGTTTATATTCTGTAGGGTATTACTTACAGTTGTTTACTTCATGGCTATTTGTGGAATGCTAATCCAGGTGAGTGTGGAAGAATCTACGGAACATGAACAAACTGAATGACAGAGACTTGTAGTTTATTATATTAACTCAAGGTGATGGCATTTTCTCTGGAAATGTTGGAGAATACAGTTGGCTCTATTCTGGGTAAGTGGAATAAATAACAATACTATATACGTGCATTTACATATATGCTAAATTACCATGTGTAAAACAAACAGTTTAGGTAATCACTTTTCAATTCTAACAGTCCTTCATCATTATGCCAATCAGTATCTCTTTTGGTTTTTTTTGTGTATTAGTATGCATATGTAGACATATATGTAAACTGAAGGTATAATAACATCTATCTAGCTAATAGCATGGCATACTATGGTACATGTGGTGGAAGTCAGTGAGAAAAAGTTATGTATTGCCCCCCTTTTATTTTCCACTACTTTGTAGGCATTGCCAGTGAAAATATGAACTGACATATCAGCATCTGCTGATACCTGAGATGATAACTTACCTGTCTAAAAGGCAAGAGACAAGACAAGTGCCTGGGCTCTATTTCACTTTCATCCGTCAGCATCTCTTGGAAACAGATTCATGGACCTTAACAGATCCACAGACCAAAATCATTGTTATTATTTACACTTAGCTTCTTCCAAGATTTTGGGAAAGAATGACTACTAGTCAAACAGAAAGAAAACAAAAATTTGCATGCTCTATCAATCTTCCAAATTCATTGGTGGTAAGATATACAGTTGCTAAAAGCAGTAGTGAAGGAGCCTTGGATAGGGAAGTAGAAGGCCGTTTCTAGATGTTAAAGGTTGATTCGAGGACAAATGTTCTGTATTTGGAAACAACTAGCACGTTACTATTACACTGTGACTCACATGCATGTTTCAGAGAGCTAATGAAACCCATGCTTTATGTTAATATGTGACAGTAAATTTAAACTAGATACTATCATTGAAACAGTATTTAATCTTGAATGTCTTCTTACTAGAAAAATCTAGCTTTCCCTTGATTTGGAGGGCATCTTATTGTTAACCAAGTACTAGTTGATGAGGCACCATCAGTTGGCATTAGAAATAGAGACACATATTAGTAGTAGTATGCTAAGATATGAACAAACGATTGGGAAATAACAGTATCAAATAAGATGGATGAGCATATGTTTCATGTTGTTATTCCACTTTTCAACCACATATTTGATGTAAAAATTCTGAGTCTCCCTCTATCAATAGCTATTGATTGCCTATAGTCCTTTTTCTAGGTTTAGGGCCTTGAAATTTTCCCCCATCACATTTCAATGACATTTATTTTTATATTATATTTATTAGTATTTTCCTGCATATATGAATGAGTATCATGTGCATGCAGTGCCTGCAAAAGCCAGAAGAGAATATTAGATCCCTGATCTTTGCTATCGTGTACCGTGTGCGTGTGCGTGTGTGTGTGTGTGTTTGTGTGTGTGTGCGTATGTGTACTGGGAACCAAACCTGACATTTCTCCAAAAGCAGCAAGTAGCCTTAATTAAAAAATTTAATTTTTAATATTATGATCATGCTTTATTTTGATTTTTACCTTTCATATGTAATTGTATGTATACAATGTTTGAACATAGTCACCTGTTCATTCCTGAAGAGCTTGCTCTTTTCTCAGTATTACTCTTTTCTACCTTCATGGCCTTTTCTGTGAGCCACTAAGTTTAATTGGAATAGTTTGAGGTAGCATGAGTAGACATTATTTATATGAAAAAAGAAATCTGTAAGTGACTACACTGCTGTGAACTCGATCATGTATATATTCATATCTACACACACAATATGCACATGTATACATGTGAGAAAGAAAAAACACTTTACAGTTTTTAAATGTGCTCTAGTCTGTTCTTTTAATCCTTACATTTCCTACATGCTTCTTATCCATTACAACTTCCAAACCATTTCTCCACTGGCTAAAGCAAGAATGCTTTGTTCAAGGTTTTGTCATTAAACTTTATGACTTATTACCACCTTTATTATTGCCATCAGGTCTGTCTAGGTCAGTAAACCTCATTCTTTATGTCCTTAGCATCTGGCTGTCTCACATCACCATTCTCTGGGACAATACTTAGTATAGCTTGTGAGTGGTCTTAACTGCACAGGAATGAGATAGTAACCTTCATTGTCATTTCTTGGCATCTCAGCTTTAACGACCTGCACCTAACTTCTTTTTTCCTGATGCCCTTCTATTTATTCTTACACTCAGAAAAATTATTTTAAGTTAGTTTATTTTCTCCTTTTTTTGGTACAATTTCTTTTAGTCTTTAGCATTTTCTGTGATCAAATAATCTAACTAATAAGCATAGCTAAAATTATTTCATTTAAATATTAAAGACATTATTTTGTATTTCTATTGAGATCCTACATGCCTGCATTGTACTCGTGTTAAAATACACGTAATGCCTCTTAGAGCCAGTTCTTCTGCGTAGTCCTGATAAATCTGTTTTACAAATTTGCACATTCTCTGCTTTTTATTCTGTGTTATCTTACATACTTTGAGAAAAAGTTACATCACATGTCATTCTACTACCCATAGATGAACTTTTCTATCTTTGCTAAACTCTTCATCTAGACTGAAATAAAGGTTACCCTCTTATCTAAATCCATGAGCATTTTAAAGCTTTACTTTGGCAGCATATTTCTTCCAGTTGCCTATCAACTATTAATCATAAAGTTCGACAACCTAAGGATGGTATGTTAAATACCTTCGGGGTCTGACATACCTTGTCATTTTCATTATTAGCTCAACAGTTCCTCATTATTTCAGAATCTAATAATGTTAGTAGTATATGTTTGTCTTTTATGATATTTGACTGTCTACAAACTTTAGCTTTCCAATTGGTTACATATCTTCTGGTTCAGTTGAATTCCTTTTCATTCAACCTGCCATATATAAGCTTTTCAAAATTAGTAATCAAATTCATCTAAACCCAAGGTAAGCGAGAATGACTCATGTATTCTTTTAACTTTCTGCTCTCTAGATAAATGTATTCAACCAAATTGTACCTTGAAACCATATATAAGACAGAATTTCTGTAGCTATATTTATATATTATTATATGAGCATTTGTCTTCATGCATGTATGTGTACCATGTATATGCAGTCCCTGCAGAAGCATGATGATGGTATCAGATCCTTGGCACACCATTTTTACATTGCTTCCCATTCCCAAGATGATTCATGTTTTCTGGTTCAAATAAAGTCCCTGTCACTGACCCCATGACTTTTCTTCATGACTTTATTGATTATACTAATTAGAGCAGTCAGATACAATCCATTAGGCTAATTGCTTCTTTTTTGGTTTTTGTTTGTTTGTTTGTTTGCTTGCTTGCTTGTTTTATCTACAGTTCATTCATTTAATTGGTATGGGTGTATTAAGAATGTGCATACAAGTCATCCTCTTTGGGTCCTGGGAGTATCTTGCTTCCCTGACATCTGGGACTTTCTATTGGCTACCCCCAGTTCACCATCGCCCACTTCTACATATTTGTATTCAATTTCCTGACCCTTCGGACTTTTCTCCTGTCCCTTCCAATAATTGATTCTGCCCCTCTTTTCCTTCCCCCTCCTCTTTTCCTCCCTCTACCTGATTATTTTGTTCCCCCTTTTATGTAGGATTGAAGCATCCACCCAACTTAAGCCTTCCTTCTTCGTAAGCTCCATATGGTTTATGGGTTATTTCATGGGTAATCTGAGCTTTTGGGATAATATCCACTTATCAGTGAGTGCATACCATGTATGTTCTTTTTTATCCAGGTTACCTCACTTAGGATGATGTTGTCTAGGTCCATCCATTTGCCTGCAAATTTCATAAAGTCACTGTTTTTATTAGCTGAGTAATACTCCATTGTGTAAATGAACCACAATTTCTGTATCTATTCTTCTGTGGAGGGACACCTGAGTTAGTTTCCAGCTTCTAAATATTATAAATAAGATTGCTATAAACATAATGGACTGTGTGTCCTTCTTATATGTTGGAGATTCTTTTGGGTATATACACAGTAATGGTATAGCTGAATCTTCAGGTAGAAATATTTCCAATTTTCTGAGGAACTGCCAGATTGATTTCCAAAGTGGATAGGAGCCTGATATAGCTGTTTCCTTAGAGGTTCTACTAGCATCTGAACAATACAGATGAGATACTTATTGCCAATCATTTGACTGAATCTGCAGATCCCAATGGAATAACTAGAGAAAGGACTGAAGGAGTTGAAAGGGATTGTAACCCTATAAGAAGAACAATATCAACTAACCAGAACACCTAGAGCTCCGAGGGACTAAACTATCATCCAAAGAATATACACGGAGGAATCCATGGCTTCAGATATATATGTCCTAGTGAATGGCCTTGTCTAATATCAATGGGAGTGGAGGCCCTTGGTCCTGTGGCAGTTTGATGCCTAGTGTAGGTTGAATGTTAGGGTGGTGAGGTGGGAGTGGATGAGTATGTAGAGGAGTACCCTCATAGAGGCAAATGGAAGGGGGAGAGAAGGATGGGATGAAAGTTTTGTACAGGGGTAACCAGGAAGTGTAATATCACTTGAAATGTAAAGGAATAAAATGATTAATTAAAAAGAATCAATTTACAGCAATTTCTCTTTATTGTGGCTATATTCTTGCATCTTCTCCAGACTTTGTTAATTACATACTTCCTCCAGATACCCAACTAACCAAGAAAATGCATTTGCATAGTCCATGGTTCCATATACATCCTTATATCAGTCCTCTCTGGCATCCTTGCACAGTGAGTCCTGCAATACATTTGCTGTGCACTTGTCTATATTTCATTCGAAATGACTGATTTCTATATCCATCCTCAGAGATATCTTGGCCAAGGAAAGAATGAAGCAAGGACGAATTTTTGCCTTATGTGAAGTTCATTCACAGGATCTGAGGTGTTTTTCCTTTTTTTATCTCATTGCATGAAAACCTTGCTGACACAACACATTGAAGAATAGAAATCTGTGAAACAGGTTACAGGGTAAATGCTCAACTGTCTACTCTGCTCCAAATTCAAACATAACATTTTCATTACACATAGGAGAGTACTGGCTTGGCCTCAAAGCTTGGTCAGCTTGGAATCACCAGGCTTATGATAGAATCTACATCCACACAGTCATTTGTTGTCCTGACACATGGTTAGGCATGGCCTCTACCATCATACTTGTAGGCATGGCTTGAAGTAATTTCTAACTGTTATTTCAAACTGTTTACCTTAGCTTGTTTAGTAACGATGCCCATGGAACTTGTAAGATACTCACCATCTCACCTTTGTGTAGCATCAAGGGACCTTCTGAGCTCTTCTACTAGGATCCTATGCAGCTTTCATTGAAATTTGGATCTTCCCAAGTGCTCTGCTTCTCCAGGAAGCACTACTTACAGAAGCCTCATCATTTATCCATATTATAGGCATGAGGGTCCATTCCTATTCTACAGTGTGATAACGGTTGCCTCTATACTCTTAAGTAGCCAACATTCTAATGGTGGAGATTGTAAAAGCAATAGTTTACCTCACTTTAGATGACAAGCTTGACATGTCTCTTACTAGTGGCTCCATAAAACCCCCCTGCTTCTTTGTGGTCTTCTTACTCCCACTTTTTGGAAGACATACACTTCACCAGGAAAGCAGTTACTATTTTCCAAACCAGTATGGTAAAGTGTCAAGGCAGCTACTGTAATCAGGACCTGCAGACTATGTGTGACAAATCTCTGTGGTAAAAGGTAATGAGGCTTTAACAGGGACTATGCCTTCCATTTAAACTTGAAGTGACTGGCTTTCTTTATTGGTGGGGATTGAAAATGTGCATTCCTTAGATCATTAGCTATATATCAAGTGTCTGGAGCTGTGTTTCATGTTTGCAGAGAAAAAATACTGAGGTTGGAAATATCAGTGCCTGCTACGGTTGTCTCACAATGCCTGAGCATGTGAATGCCTCATTGGTGTATGACAGAACTGTGACCCATCCATACTTTAACTATGATAAAACTGCCTTTATGTGCAGATCTAAAGAAAATTATCAAAAGAGACAACTCAAATGGCTGAGAACATCCTTACCCACTATGGAAGTGCACATAATAAATACTTTGAGACTTTATATTACAGCTATCAGAATGGCTAAGATCAATAACATAAATGATAGCTCTTCTGCCAATGAGAATGTGGAGTCTTCATTGCTGGTGGGAGTTCAAACTTGTACAGGCACTATGGAAATCAGCATAGCAGATAGATCATCAGAAAGATGGGAATTAATCTAACTGCAGATTCAGCTATATAAATATAACTATTCTTCAGCATATACCCAAATGACCCTTCATTCTACCACAAGGACATTTGCTCAACAATGATCATTGTTGCTCTATACATAATAACCAGAAATTGGAAACAACACCTAGATGTTCCTCAACAGAAGAATGGGCAAAGAAAATGTGGTACATTTATACAGTGAGGTATTACTTGGCTGTAAACATAAATGACATCATTAAATTTGCAGGCAAATGTATGAAAATAGAAAAAATTCATTCTGAGTGAGGTAATACAGACCCAAAAAGTAAGATATGTATTCACTTATGTGGATATTATCAATTAAGGAAATGATAACCAAGCTATATGCCACATACTGGGGGAACATATGTATCTCCCTGGAAGTTAAACATATAATAGATTTTATGGATGGACTGAGGATAGGAAGGATCAAGTGGGTGTCAGGACTCTGCGTGGGGAGACGAACAGGAGAGATGCTAGGCTACATTCCTTCCTCTCCACCATCTGGGTGCTGGGTTCCTGGGGCACATCGACACACAGCTCAGGGGAGCTGAAATGCAGCCTAAGATGGGGGCTCCAACCCGTGAGAAACAGTGCAGGCTGGAGCAAGGCTGTGGTTACTACATTCCTGGGCATACACACTTCCCTGAGAACCTGGAACAGGGAGCTAACAGGTCTCTGCCTCAAGATTTACATATTAATGAATTATCTAAAGGCCGGGGCATAGATATCTAAATTTTCATCTCCCAAGCCCCTCCTCTTTCCAATATAAGGAAGCCCCTCCTGGTATTTTGTCGGAGAACATTCACATCAAGATACAACTATCATGGTCAATAAAATCTCAATGTCTTCAATTCCACATATCTCCTGGGACTCTGGACTCATTTGTGTAAGTGGAAAACTCACGCCCAGAACAGTAAAATATGTTCTATTTTCTCTGTGAGGCATCACTGCTTCTGAGGCTTCAGATCCTTGGACTGAACGATAGTGCCTGGGCTACTATGTAACATACAGAATTCTGCACTGAAGTCAGGCATTCAGTGTGGCTTGCATACTTCTGTTTGGTTTTCTAAGTTTCATTCTTTGAGGCTTTGGATCTTGTTTTTGCCTACCAAATGGAAGTGATTATGTATGGATTTCATTTATAGAATGAATTGACATGTAAATATTGTTAATAGCATTTTTCAAATTGTTTCAAATGCCTGGTTGCTCTGTCATTTTTATCTTTATTCTTATTTGTTTTAATTATCTTGATTTCTCAAGAGTCGTGGAATTCTCTTCCCCTGGGTGACAATAGCCATGTAGGATTTTATTTAAATATGCAACAATTGAAGGCAATGTACTAGTTTTCAGAAAATCCCACCACAGGGGACTGGCACTACTAGGCATCTCAGCATTAGATTATTTGAGGTAAAGATACAAGCTAGAAGATGCCTTACAGGAAACAGGGGTCTGTGAGGAAATCCCACAGAGACCATCTAATGACAGATAAATATTTCGGTGTTGCTAAGTGGTTGTATTTTGTTGCCCTGCATCCTCCACATACACAGGGAACACCTTTGCTGTACTGTATATTTGTGGACACTGGACTCCAACAGTCTTGGTTTAATCCCACCTCTTCTATTTCCCAGCAGAAATCTTGGCCAAACTCTCAGCTTATCTGAGCACCATTTTTCTAATCTATTTAAAATGGTAAGAACAGGAGTGTGACCTAACAGCATGCCCAAGCATATGCAGTGAATATTCTGTGTCCAAATCCCAGGAAGAACTCAGTACTGAGTAAAAATAAATATAACAGACATTGGAGACACACCGCTTCACTAAAAAGATCAAGGTTAAGGGAAGCTTCCTATTCCCAGTGAATGTTTGTATCCAAAGATGACAATCAAAATTCTATTTATAAAACCAAATAACAAATGAAACCCCAAGTGAGTAACATTAAAATGAAGAATATTCATGATGAGATAAATGTTAAAAATTAAGCTTATAAATACCACCAAATAACATGCAAATGTAGCTTTGGTTTAGCACTTAATATGTTATGGGATGTTAATGAAGTTCAGTTAGGTCCTAGTCCAAGTTAATTTGGGAGGCACAAACCAATGGCTGGTCAGAGCAAAGGCTTGCAGCAGGAGGCCCTGTTGACCAAGGCTCTGAAGAGAAGCCCTACAGTGTGGCTGAGGGGGATTTGCTTCTCAGCATGGTTGGGCAGCATGCTGAGCAGAGAGAAAAGAGCTAATGGAACACTGGAAACTTGAATTTACTTCCTTAAGCACCTGAAGTTTCTTAACCCCTCTTGCTCTCCCTCTTTCCATCCTTTCCTTCCTCTCTTCCCTCTCTCCTGAACTATGCAGTACCTCAAGAGAAAACAGTGCACTCTGGAATAGAGAAAATAAATGAAGATAGCAGCCAGCCAAGGAGATGTTCTCATCCTGTTTCTAGTGAAGGCTTGCAGTGTCATTGCATTATTATTTTATTTTGGTAGATAAGAAAAAAAGAGCTACTACTTGTGAGTTAGCTTATCTAAAGTGACAAATGAAAATTGAGCATATTGTCATGTCCATGTTTTTAAGTAAGTGAACACTATGGAATAGCTAAATCAAACTCCTTAGCATATACACCACCTTACATATGTAACATTTTATTCTTGGTGATGAGGTGAGAATATTAAAATCTACTCTCTGTGACTTCCAAGAACACAGTTTTTTTGTTACTAAAGGCAGTCATCATGTTTGGTAGTATATTTCTTAAGGTTGTTCCTTCTACCAAAAAGGAACAGTATCATTATGTGACTAACACTTTGGGGGAATCTGATCAGAGTCATCATATAACATAGAAAAAGCAAGGTAACTCCTTGAGCTCCTAATATTATTAATACAGCTTTAAGAACTGACTTGAGAAGAAGCCCAAGAACAATTTTATTAGAGTTTAAAAGGAAAACACCAGGCAGGCTTTGACTCTCAGCAGTTGTTTGTAAAAGGAGAAGGAGAAGAGGAAGAGAGACAGCCACTGTGCCCTTTGACTTAAGCTGTCATGGATGGCAGTCTAATGTAGATAAGCAACTACAAGATGTGGGTGAGACATTTAGAGAAAGAATAAAGAAACTCAGAGTACCAAGTCTACATCTTAGCTTCTGTCCAGCATCTGGAAGAAAGAGACATAAGAAAAGAAAAGTAAAGAAAGAATGGGAAAAAAAGCAAATAACAAATAAGAAACCAAAAAACAAAGAATAAAAACCAAACCAAAACAACAACAAGAAGAACAAGAAACCCAACTAACCAACCAAGCAAACAATGGTTATGTCTTTCTGAGTCCCTATCTACATCAGGCCTCAGGGGTCATGACGTCTGTGAAATAAAAGTGTATTATCTCATTAAATGGTTAATTATTTCACCTATCCCTTTAGTGGAGCTTAAAGTGAGTCTAACTCTTCAGAGTTATTCAAGGATGGTCTTTAGACAAAAATTCCTGGATAGAAAGTGTTTCTGCAAGGGCTGATTGAGTGATCATTGCTTCAGTTATGTGGAGCGTTAGAAGTTTATAGATCTAGAGCATGGTTATAATTTATCTTGGGCTATTTTTAGCTTCTAAAGTCTCCACCTGTGTGGAAAATATGTCTTATGACTAACAGATAAAAACCTCATGGGATGTACTAAATAACATCGCTTCCTACCAACCAAATGACTAAGAATGCCATCAGAAAGCACATGAGGCCTATAGTTAATTTCTTAGGTTTGCTACAAGTATCTACTTAAAGTTCTACCAATGTGTTTGAAAAAAGTCTTCATTAGTAACTTTGTTCTAATATTATAAAACTTAGTGAAACTACATCCTTTTTAGGACATGGAATTTAGGGTAAGCTAATTCTATATTGCTAAACATGATCAATATTCATATTTGACTACAGAATGAACAATCCTTTAAAGTGAGAGCCATTTTTGTGTGTGTGTTGACAGCCTTAAGCAAGTCATTGGCCTATTGGCCTGTTAGGTCTCTAATGAGGCCAGAGATTATCCTCGTAACCAGAAGAGAAAACTTTTCCCTTAAGGAATTTTGAAAGCCTCTAAAACAATTTGATCATTATGGCTAATAATTTTAGACTTCGGATTTCATATAGCTTTGATGGATCCTAAAACTTGTATCTCGTTTTGGGGACCTTAGGAATCTCTGAACTCTACCAGAGGTACATAGGATAAGAGACCATATTAGTCAACTGAGGGATATGTGGAAGAAAGTCTATGTGTAATAGGAATAAAGGAATTGAGAAAACATATTCCTTAGTTATCTCTCCTCCTTAATTCCTGGTAAGTCTTTGTCTGAAGTTTGTGGCCTTAGTCTCAGGTCAGCATGAATCTGCCCAAGCACATCTCTGGCCAGCCCATTATCCTGCTCTCAGAGTTTCCTCTTACTTAATACACAAGTGAAGATGATTCCTTGGAATAGTGTACTGTTCTCTTCCAGGGGTCTAGCCACACAGTTATCCAGGAATTACTCAAAAGATACACACAGGGAAATGTGCTCTGACTGCCTCTACCAGCACTCCTTGCTTGCACACTAACTCATGGTTGATTCCTCCATTTACAAAGCTTTTAACCTTTGGCATCTTCCACATTCATAGGCCTTTGCACACAAACTTCCATCTACTAAGTTTAGAAGGCTTACATTTTGATTAAAATACCTCTCTTAGTCCTTGTCTGTAAAAATAACAGAACTTGGATCCCAGGAATCCTGAGGTAGTGTGTGTGTGTGGGGGGGGGGGGGAGACAGAATCACAGTCCTTAGAAGCTGATATACTTCTATGCCACAATAACTACTGAAAGCATACCATAAGCAATGCAGTATGAGAGATACACAGATGCATTGCATTATGTCGTTGAATACGTCAAACAGGAGTTCTTATCACATGTTGCTTAAAAGAAAGAAATGTGATATGCAATTTCTGTTAATTAATTTCACAAATCTATTAATTCCAATAAATATTTTACTACATAATTTTATTATTATATTTGCATTTTATAGCTTATAGACATGAATAATGCATTGCTTTAATTCCAATCTTATTTCAGTGTTATGAAAACGCTGTTTTTTGGAGAATAGGTCACAATAATAACAACTTTATATTTGAATAATTTTCACGTATATTTATTTTAGAAAATTATCTTATTTTATATATGATGCAGTCCTAAGGAAAAATTACATTAGTGAGACAATCGAAATCATATTGGACAATCAAACAATCATTATGATTGTTCTCAAGATACATAAAATCAATGACACAATATCTAAATATCTGAAAAATTTTCTATACATTCTTTACATATATAGAAAACAAAGGAATTAGAGTGCATAATTTCAATGTTAAACCTTTAAAAGTTACTTTTGGGAGGTTGAAGGCAATAAGTGCAGTTTCTCTTCTTGCCTCTCTGAATTTGTGTTTGCTTTCTTTACTGTAAGTTGCATAAAAATAGTGACTTACTTTACAAATGCCTTTCTTATCATTGAAAGTCCATTCTATATTTAGCAGCTGTGCCTTGTTTTTTGATGCATGGTGCTTGGCTTTGATAGCCCTCTTCGTTATATTTATATTCCTGAAAGTCAAATTCATCAGCAACTGCAAATAAAGTCACCGCTATCACTCACAACATCATTTTCACCAAGTGCAAAATATAAGCAATGGTTTGGCTGAAACATATTGATCATGAAATTTCCTCTGAGATATACTATTTGTCATAACTGTATTTTTAGCCAAGAATAATGAGTAACTGATAAAATGAATTATGGTAGGACATAATTGGCAAATGGAGAGCATTTTGCAGAAATCACTCAAAGTATTTTGAATTTCATTTCTCGTCATGGTTTATTTAACAGTAGCTGAGTGCTCAAAGTCGCACACAAAAGATTGATGATCTTTTAAAGCAATTCCTAAGTGTAATATTATGTCTTAAAGAATTATGCATCTCTCTTTAAGGGTGCTGAGAAAGATGTTAGGAGACATCAATAACAATTCAAGAATTATTCACCATCTGCATTTTGTAAATCAAATAGACAGGGGTTTTCCCATGTAACCCCTAAAGGAATTGCATGATCTAGAAAGACATTTACTGGCATATTTGTATAACTGTTCAGTTTGTTATTGAATGGTAATGAATTTGTGCATATCTCTTTATTCCCAAGAACAAGAATGAAACCGAATAATACAAGCATCTATGAAAAGAGGATTATATATGCTTGATATTGGCATCAATGTTTTAGTTGGTGTGTCCTGAAGCATGTCTTTTCTCTAAAGTAATCATAAGTGTTCTGTCTATGAAACATCATATCAAATATCCCTCCTGTGGCCTAAATATGGTCATTAGGGTTTCTTATCATATATTTTACTTCCAAGGGAAGGCTTGAGGAGTTGACATTTGTCATGTGTCCTACTTGCTGCTTTGTGGTCAACACTGTTCTCTTCTTCTACCTCACTTATAGGTCTGGCCCCAACATTTTAATATCCTTTTCCAACAGTTTAATATTGAGGAGCCAGGCTTAGAATTCATATTCTTAGGTTTAGAATCATAGAATATGATTCAAGTATAGTATTTGGGTACTGTTAGCTATGGACTTGGAAGAGTTCCTGGTCTTCTTTGTGCCAATTTGTTTATCTATGACATGAAATTAGTGACAATATCTGGGAGCAAGGCAAACAAAAAAACATCTACCATAAGGTCTCCTAAGGACTCTACCAGAATTAATATATCTCTTGGCCCTTCTCAAACAGAGATTTCTCTATTATGAAATGGGAAAGTATGTCTATTACATACTATATGATATAATTATACATATTTTGTATGTGGATTCTGAGTTTACCTAGTGGTTTTATCATTTGACCAAAAAGAAAAAGGAATGTGATATTTAGAATGGGGCAATTTGGTTTGGTGCTTTGGATTTCGTTGATTTGTGAATCTTGATTTTTTAAAAAAATGAATCTCTTTGTGAATAAGTCATTTAACCAGGTGGAGATGGTATTTCTAACTTTGAAATTGTAACAATTATAGTTATTTATGAGGATCCCTGTGGAGTGTCAAATGAGATCATGTGTATTACTTTCAAGATTGAAAGTGGATGTTTTAGCAGATTAGCTATGAAAATAACAATTACTAAGAGCCAAATGGATTTTTATTTGTATCTTTCATCTATTTCTAGAAAAATCAGAGTCAACATACTTATCATCCCAAACAGTTCACTTAATATCGAGCCTTTTCCTCAGGAACTTCACTTAAGATCCTCAGCTGCACTGCTCAGAGGAGCAAAAAGTCATATTTCATGAGTCTCTGCTAATTAGGCTCTTAGTCATACAGTTGTGTACAAGATTACTCCAAGAAGCCTTCCTTCAAGGAATGAGGAGTACATAGGGAGAAGTCATTCACCCACCATTCATTCACAAACACGTGCAAAAAACAAACACATGGTAGACTATCATATGCAGTTATCTAAAGCAGGGTCAGAGTTCAATAGTAAATGAATGCTAAGGAAAAAACAGAGAGTGTCATAAGGCGGACTCCCAAGTAAGGTGGAATTTAAGTATTGCAGTAGACACTGGATAAATGGTCCAGAGAATAAGAGTACTCTCTCTTCCTGCAGAGAATCTGGGTTCAGTTCCCATCACCATCACAAAGGCTCTGAACCACCTGTAGCCTCATTTCAAGCATTTTTTTGACACCATCTGCTGTCATCTTCAGAAATCAGGTATACATGTGGCACATTTATATCCATGTAGGCACAATATTTATACATATGAAGCAAAAGTAGATCTTTAAATTTTGTGGTACAGATCAACAGTTTGGGGGCCCAGTGGCAGAAAGAGAGGCAGAGAGAATGGCAACAGCCATCACAGAGCTGTGATATAAGCCTGGGAAGAGAAAACTGAGTAGAAAAATTAAACATATCCGATAAGCACTGACTTTCTTTGGCTTTAATTTCCTATACTGTCTGACAACATGTAAGCTTACAACTGGCCCGACATTGGCTGATATTGGCAGTGGAGATTTATGCGCAGGAGCAATTTCAATTTAAAACCGGGCTTTGCCATTATCAACATGATGCTTAAGAAAGCATCTTATTTCTACACAAATTCTAGATTCAACTTTGGATCTGTTAGTGACTCTCAAATAAGAGTCAGCCTGCATTGAATCATCTTCATGCATGTCAATGCCAATGACTATCTTTCAGCCCAAGGGCAGCAGGTTGTAGGGGTTTATCTACTCACACAACTCCTTGTCTATCCCAATCTGGATCTTCAGCTTCCTTCTGCCTTAAGCCCTCTCATAGCCTTACAGTTCCTAAGTGCTCTGCTGAGCCATCTCAGATCCTCTGGAGCGATTCCACTGTTCACTTCTGTCAACCTGCAAGAAGTCATCCCTGAAACTCCATAGCATTAGCTACCATATGACTGATATGAGTTGCTCTGATTTATTTTTCTCATCCCTGTAAAGTCATTTGTGATGAAATGGTCCATTTTCTTACCCCTTCTTGGAAGTTCATATCACTTGACTTTGTAAATATCAAACACAATCCTGATTAGGAGAGATGCTGTTGGCACTTAATATTGGAAAATTCAATATGGAGTGGTTATGAAGGTTCTCAGTTCCCCAAGGCCTGGCATGTTTACATATGACAGTGTTTAAATGAGTCGACATTTTGTTGATATAATTTTCCACTTTTATTTCTTTACTGAAGGCACATTTAATGAGAAAGCTGATTATATGAAAGACAAATCTTGGGATGAATTTCAATAAGCTGGTGGTCTGCTGCTATTTTTTTGTTGAAGCAAATCTGTAACTTGAGGCAACCATTTGAATTTTCTAGGCTTTATATTTTCCCAAAGGTGAGGCACTGATTGCAAACTTTCTACGAATCCTTCCAGTGCTAGAATGCTATCATGTGAACAGTGATAAACATAATCAAGCATTCGTGTGGCTATCAGTATAACATAGTTGACAGTATCAGCCATGAATTTTCTCTTAAGTATTGGGTCTCTAATCCAATCATAAAGTGGATGATTTCTCATATAAGGGGAATGTCACTGTCACATTAGTGTATACAGCTTGCTTGGCAGACTGATACTGAATCATAGATCTCAGTGCTAGATAAAACTACTCATGTGTTTTCTCTCATTGTTGCTTGCATAACACAATCTAGTACCACTTAAGCTGGACAGAAAAAAATTGAAGATTCCCAGTCAGTTCAAGATTGGTTTCTTTATGTCTTAAAACCAAACTATGTGATGTTTTCAGAGATAAAGTCTTATCTAGATATGATCCGCAGCTAAGAGCGAGGGTGATATTCTATGTCATTTCAGGGTGGGGTGTATTATATGTCCTGTTAGATAAATTGTATACCATATCTGCATCACTACTCACTTTGCCTACAGAAGTTATTGTTTATTGTGGGCAGCTGTTAATACAAATATTCACAGGTAATCAAAGTGCTGAGAAGAAGTAACTGAGTGTCCAGCCCTAAAAGCAGCATGTACAAGCTTGCCCTCTTCTAGGCTCAAGGAACATCACTGAAGTTGGGGGAAGTGTAGTGTCAGATTGGAGAATGGAGAGAAGTGTTGTGAAATGCTGTCTTCTGGACATGACGTGAGTGTAAGTGTTGTACTCAAGATTACATAGCAGATCTGATAGCAGCAAGACCTTCACTACATCAAGAACAAGAAAATTCCAACATGGATATGGGAACTGGCTCACAAGGCTCTACCTTAGCTGACAAGCTATTGACAGTTTATTGCTGCTTCCATGATGGAGTAATTTTTATCTGGGGAATATGGCCTGTGTTTGATTATCTATGCTCCAGTGAATGACTTCATGCCCCTGCACATGCAGGTAGCAGAAATTATACTCAGGGTTTATAAAAAAGAGTAAGAATAATATGAAGCAATGAAATTGTAAAGGAAATGTCTTGGGTCAGGAGGAACTGGAGGCACTTGGAAGGCAGAATATGGTTAGGATACCTTGTGTACATTTGTGAATATTTCCAAAGAATAAATTAGCAATGTCACTTAGAGAAGAAAAATGAATACTGTCAATCAGCATCTTCGATATTCTCAATACTATGTAGATCCCTCGGTGTCATTCATTTTTAGCAGTCATGTCACAGGAACTGCAGAGGCAAAGACTCTAAAGGCACTATAGATATCAAGCAAGTCACTTTCAGACTTTGGATGCGTTTAAAAAAAATACTCTGTCTTAAGAGACAAGAGATTTGGAGTCTCTAACCTCAACTCCTGCTAATCATTGACTTTTGCTTCTATGAGAACTTTCATGAAAGGTAATGAATCATTTTGTAGCCAGATAAAACCCCTATGAAAGAGTTCTCAATTGTGTGTAGTAGAAAACTAGTAAGTCACTTTCACACCAGAACACTGAACTCACAAGGAGGCTCCTGGGACCCTGTGCAGTATGTGTATAGATGTTCAGCCACAGTTATAGAAAGCATTCCAGTCCCAATCAGTGTACTTTCTAACTTCAAGTCTTGGTGAATTTAGAATGTGATTACCTTAGTTGTAAGTGGCTGGATAATCAGAGTCAGAGTTCTATTTTTGACTTTGCTGATGGTTCACAAAGCTTCAGCAATGCAGTATTTGTAGACATCTTGGTGAAGGAAGCCTATAGTATAGGACCCATATGAAGCCTCCAGCATTACCATCATGGATGCTCACATAATGAGTGTCTGAACATCTATGAGGGAAGATGAAAATGAAGGCTTGTGAGAGTAACTCATTTCTTAGGCTACCAAGGGGTTCTACTTTAACTGATTTTTCCATAGTATAGGTGGATACTTGGCTAAAATATCTACATTGCTACCCAATTTAGCTCCTATATCCATACACATTTCCAACTACTTACTTCTTTTTTATCTTCAACTTCCAGTCTTTTCCAGGCCAATATCTAGCACTCCCCTGATGTGCTTTCTAGTAACAGACCATTTATGTTCTAAGTTCTGCTCATAGAAGCAGTAAAACTACCATACCACATCTGTATCTAGCAGATATCCACATTTAGAATTATTCTTCAGAAACTGTTTCTTTTACTCTCACATCAGCATATGCCATCAATGTAACTGTAATGCAATCTCAGTTTACTCCTCAAATGTCAAGTAATCTAATACCCAGAAAATGACAAGCTATCAGCTAAGAAGAGACATTGACATAAGAAGGTGATGGAGCTTATGTATCTTAAGTACCCATTTGTATAAGCCACATATCCTGCCTTTTCCAGTGCTCTAAGTACCATCCACAGAGGGGTGGGTTGATTCAGTGCTCTCCTTGCACTACTCACCTAACAATAGGTAAGCCTCATTTCACATTAACTGTAGACTACAAAGTCTACTTCAGTTTCTATTAAGATCCAGTCCTTTAAACTTCATGTTGTCACTGCATATGGTGGTAAATATAGTTAATCCCAGCACTTGGAAAACAGAGGAGGATGTATCTCTCAGTTCAATACCAATCTGGTCTACAGAATGAGTTCTAGGATAGCCAGGACTATGCGCTCTCTTGGAATGCCAAAATAATAAACAAACAAACAAAACTTCACGTCATCATTCTGCAGATAGGCTTAGCAGTTGTTGTCCAGTTGTTGTTGTTGTTGTTGTTGTTGCTGTGCCTCTTCCCAATATGACCCTATCAAGTACAACTCCTTCCTCTGGTTTTTAAATCTATTTTTTCCAGAACTTAGTAAGTAAATACTGTATTTACATGACTCCTCATCTCTCATTCCCTCCAACTCTTTTCATGTTCCCCTCAGAAAAGAACCTACTGCTACCATTTCCTTCCTCTGATTTTCCATCTGACTTTTTCATTGGAGGACAAGTAGCTCTCTCTAGACTGTTTGAGCTTCCAGAGTCCAGGATCTGACCCTAAAAACACAGATAAAATTCTCATTCTAAATACCAACTTATCTACACTTAAGTTTATTTATTTTTTTCATAACTTTCCTTTCCAATAAAGTGCTTATCATATCAGCTCCATAACTATTAGAGCTATTAAGATGGAAACATACTATATCAGCTATAAAGCACTTTTTGAAGTATAAATATTAGACATGGTTATTCTATTATCAACAAATATATTAATTTCTATCTTCCCATCATGTTTAATATCAGTGACTCAAAATAAAATATAGTCTGCCCATTTGATAATAGTTATGTATTATATTGTAATTCATAGTTACAATGAAAAATAAGTACAGTAGATGCTGCTTGAAACTATTATTTTAATGAAGAACATTTAATAAACAATACACTAAAAGCCAATATCTGTTTAAAATTGTTTCTTTTATTTTTTAATCTAAAATACAATTACATCATTTCCCCTTTCTCTCTGAACCTTCTCATACATCTCACATTGCTCTTTAAAACTCATGGATTCTTGAAACATACATACTTGCAGTATTATACAGATCGAACAGTTTAGTTTCTGAATATATAAGTATAGATATGTACATTTATGAATATAACATTTCTTTAACCTGGTTTTATTTTAAGTTTCACATGTCAAAATGAAATGAGAAAGTAGTTCGCTAACAGCTGTTTTGCAAAAGGAAATCACATTCTGTTGTTCTTGTTAAAAAAAATCCAGAGCCTGGCTTGATTGCCCTGAGGGTTTAACTCCATCACTCCTTTTGTGAATTTTTTTGGATTTAGCATGGATAAAAGAAAGTAATCTTTTCCCTTGAGTGTACTTATTTCAAGGACTATCTGAACTTACTGCAGAGGGTTCTATTGATTGAATCACATTCCAAACTTGCCTTATGAATCACCGAATAAATGAGTCCACTTTATTGCTAAGATTGGGATGTACTATTTTCAAGATCTACACAGCCTTCCAACTGCTGGCTCAGTTTGTTAGCAGAAAGAAGTACAAGCTGAAGCACCCTGAGTTTTACTTTAAATGAAATGTCCTAGTATTTCTTGGGACCCTCAACACCTTCCAAAACTTGATAGGTTATCAGTAATTGACAGAGTGTATCTTTCTCTCTGGTACATTTGTGCCTTTAATTATGGCAAAATGGCATGGTACAATTTGCATACTGTAGACCAGTAAAACTTTGATCCTCAAGCCAAGTATGACCTATCCATTGTCTTAGGAAATAAAATTTTACTGGGTTGCACTCATATTAGATACTAAGTCTGCTCAATGGCATAGATTAGTAATTTTCACGAGTAGTTTATGGACTAGAAATATCAAAACAGCTTTTATCTGGTTCCTTACAATAATCTTTTAATGAACTCTGGTACAGTGAATTCCAATAATGAGCAGAAACATGTCCAGATGGGTCCTTTTCATCCACATTGTGATGAATAGCAGATTAACAACCCACCATCAAGATGGTTAATGGATGCTGCAGTCTTTCCAAGTCGGTTCTAACACTAGGAGATGCCAACACCTTTTTTTTTGTAATAAATGAAAAATCTAAATTTCTTGGACCAATGTAAAGCTTCAGAGAGCTAGCATGATGCAAGGACTTATTCCACATAACTCCAATGCACCCACAAATATTTTGCATACCATTTCATCTTTGCCACATGTATAACAGGTTACTTTCTTTTGGCAAGATCTATTTCTTAGAACACATCAGTAGATTAATCAAGTATTCAATAAGAAATATCACTGTCATATCCTTGATGTTTTTGAGGATGACATTAATCTCTGCCACTTTATCTAGGCTGTGGTATTCATATAATTTACTATAAATGGAGAAGAGAACAGTTTCACAGGCTTCCGCTTTGCCCTTTATAGCATAATAACTCTTCATCCACAGATGAGGGAACAAGGTGATGGTCCTGTCAGCTACTAAATATATCCATGACAATTATGTGCTCACAGGATGCAGCAATGACCCAGCCTTACTCAATCAGAAACTGAGGTGAGGCATATTTGGGTCATGTTCAATTACTATTCATGCTGTCTTTATACATGCACATTCTTACAGAATGTTACATTAATTCTTTTCCTATAAGTTGTGGTTCAAATTTTGTTTTCAGACTTCTCCAAATACACTGATGCTCCTTCTATCCTAATAAAGATATAGTTTTGCCAACAGCTAAGTTTTTCAGGAAGATGCATCTCTCGGTCATTTCTGATGAGCAGAAATGCCTTTAATGAGGCTATTCCCTACACAGGTACCTTTTAATCTGTAGATTCAATTCATCAAACTGACTTAGATCTGAAAACCAGGTAACAGAAATGGTTTTCCAGTGAAGCAGCTGACATTAGGGCTCTGCATGGCTATTCTTAGTCTATTGTTAAAAGTTATATATGAAATATGATTATCTTTTGTTGTCCTTATTTTCTCCTGTTGAAATGTCATCATCAAATCCTGGCTTATATTCTGCCTAATGTATTTGTAAGTGGTTTATCTTTAATAATTGTGTGCCATTTGCCTTTGTATTATGAAATACACTCCTCCTTTCATTTTAAGAAAGTTCTGTTTCTAACCCTTCATGTGCTTCTAGACAACTATTGTTAAATGCCTACATTGTATAAAACATACTAGCATCAATGTAAGAGGTTTTCTACCCTAAATTAGTATCGAGCATCACACAGGAATTAATTCTCATGTATCTAGCCAGATATTTTATTCTAACATACTAGTTCCATTCTCAGGCATGGTAGATGTAAATAACTACTGGTGAAAATGTATTTTTATTTCTTCCATAATATTCTCCCACATACTAGATCATACTAATTCAAAATATTATTTTGGAAAGAAATTGGGTAAGATCTTGAGATGGATGGGGAAATGTCACATCAGTTGGCACTTGCCTTAGGCAAAGGCTTTTCATAGCCTTCATGTAGTGAGACAAGATTTCTCTTTAGTAAACAGAATGAGCCATTCTGCTAGCCTAGAGGGTTTCCAGATATGATACTTTTCAAGTGGAGGCCATGTCAACTTCCTCAAGCACATTCATCCATTCTCTCTGGCTAGAAATTTCTAGTTATGTTTTGTTATATTATGAAACTGACTTTACTATGGAAGACTTGCTAAAGATCTGAGCTCAGCTTTCAATCCAACTGTAAATCTTTGATCTAATATAGGTAAGTCTCTTCTAGTAAACATGGGACAGTTTATAAGCATTGTCAGTGAGTGGCCAACAATGCATAGGAAGGTGGTTTATGCTGACACTTAAATTTTCTTTAAGTAACCTTATGGATTTCAAGCAAACCTTTTCCACAGAGATTGCCTTTAATCTTGTTCTCTAATGTTTTACTGCTTTCAGATCCTTTTCTGATTCTGTAAGGCACAGAGAACTTAGCATTATATCATCTCTGATGCAATTGCTTATTTGGGGATAGACAGGATCAATGAAGGCCTGATGTCATTTTGTTACAAGTTAATGTAAATTTGTTTCTGGAATCATCAGCTAAGGAGACAGTAAAAGAGTTATAAGAGACATTGCACTATTAAAAGATTCAAACTCTTGTATTAGTTGCTCTATCAAGGAACAGTGGTAGGTACAGTGACGTGGATGAAGAGGGCACCACCATATTTAGCTCTCTATAATTGGCAATGATTGTCAGCAAGCTTTCTGGTTTCTTTAACAGCCAAATCTGGTAATGGAAGGGGATTAGCTTAAGTCATAAAGTATGCCTTTATAGGTCCCAATTTCACCAACAATATGTTAATGCCTCTCAGGCAAAACTCTCCAAAGGTATGCAAGGTGTAGCCAATAAGTTTATCCACTTCTAGTTTATTTTCCAGAGCAAAGGGGGATGGATTATATATTAGAAAATACTATCCCCATACTCACTCATTATTGCTTATTGCCCAGATTCCATAGGGTGGAATGAATTAAGATATATTAAGTTCAACTAAAGCTAAATGTTTTGCATATCACTAAGAGGTGAATATCTGAAATACAGAGTGAGGCCACTAGTCACCCATTATGGCCCACATTTGCATGAAGCATTGGCCAATCTGTTAAGGGAGAAGCCAAGTACTGCATAATTTTTTCCAGGGAGATATAAAGAAATGTTTTTCAACACAAATAGAGCATGGTCAAACTAAAAGAAGGATTCTAAGTCCCATTTGGTGAGCTAATGAATTTCTTGGGGTTACTTATAGGAATATGAGTGACTCTCAAAGACCTATACAATTGAGAAGGTCCAGGCATGAAATCAGGGACTCACAGAAAACTGGATCATTGAAAAGTCTCACAGAAAATAATATTATTATATCTGATCACATGATATATTCTATGGATAAGTACAGTTGCTATAATTCAGTGCTTATGTCTAACCTAGAGGAAGAATGTGTGAATATATATATATATATGTGTGTGTGTGTGTGTGTGTGTGTGTATATGTATATATGTATATGTATATATGTATATTTCACCTTATATACTATATAAAATATATATTATTATATATAATGTATATTCACCTGTTATAAATTCTTATAGTGATCATTTACAATTATGTACATTATCTATATGTAATGATAGCTATTTTTTTCACCACCAGGCTATACCATTTTAGCTGTTTTAACACAAAAAAGTTTTGTTTAACTTTTACGTTTAACTGAATTTAGAATTTTAAATATATTTAAATGTCGACTAGTAATAGAATAATTTTTGTAGCCCTTATTTGAGTGAGAATTGTGCCCTTGATCTTTTGTCCGAGAAAAGAGGTATAATTGGAGTCTTTCAGTAATATATTTTGACATTCATCAATATGAAAATGTATCAATATATAAATTATGTATATGAATACATTAATATACAGAAAATATTGTAAAATTTATATAATATCAAGGAGAGTGTCAATCACAAAATCAAAATATAAAAGTAAAACACCAAAATAGTAGCCATGAATATAAACAATAAATAATACCAACAGAAAAGACAGAAAATCACTTCCAATACTAATGAATGTTCTTGGGCAGCCATCAAGTGTTCCTTTAATCCTTTGATTGACATTGAATGCTCTATTGAATGATTTTTGTGTCTTTAGTTCATATCCTTCATTAATTGTTCTTTGAGTCTTAATCCTGGATATTATCTACACAGAGAGTTACTTTAACCTATTACAGAATATTCTTATCTTCAAACACTGACTTTCAAGCTAGAGTAACAAACTAAACACGCTTTATATATAAATCCCAAAGCTTAATTGAAGCTTACTAATACCTAGAGACTGATGACTCTTAGAGGAGTAGGGATACTAAGGTTCTGGACACTTGGGTGCAAAGTCATCCTAATTCCTTCATTATAATCATCCTAAAATCTTCAATGAGCACAGATTCCATGGAGTGTCTTTATGCGGGTACAGCAGGAAAGGGTCATAAATGGTATTGAACGTATTTTGTTTTTAATTTTAAAAAAAGAGAAATTTAAAAAAAAAATAATGAGTAAAGCAAAGGACTATGGGTGTAACTCAGAGATTGGGGTATTAATGTCAGTGCTAATTTAATATAGAAGAGGTTTTCAGAAGGAAGGGGCATTTATTTCAAACATCTTACATAACATCTTCTGTGGAGAAGGATTTTGAGAACAGAATTGCTCATTTTGATCTGTTTGGTCGAACTGGTAAGTACAGTAGCATCACAAATTATTTAGTGTATCAAGAGGAGAAACAAGCAAGTCTTCTGAAAAAGGCCAAAAGGTAAATATTTAAGGGTTTACAGCCCTTCAATCTTCTGGCATTAATGAAGCCAAAGTAGAGATGAACACACAAAGGATCATAAGCACATGGTGATTATTCCATGGCACAATTATAGTTTCAAAAACAAGCAGTATCAGGAGTTTGGAAACTTCCTGTTTTGAATTTAGAGGACAAATGGATCTGGGGAGGTTTGTGTCACTGCAGCAGGCAGAAGTCAGAGAAAGAATGGTCTTGCATAGGAATATTGTAGAGCCTCCTTTCTCGTTTCTGAGAGCTCATTGGAAATGGCAGACAAGTTAAGGAGATCATCAGATAGTAATTGTGTCTTGATTTTTGTAAAGTCATAAACCAATCAGGCAGGCATTAAGCAATCAGTGCAAATAAGAAGGAGCTGAACTAAGCAATAGGAAGAAGCAGGAGATGAGGAGAGAAAGCTGATTCCATTTTGAGAATGCTCAAGAAAAGACTGGTGAGTAGGGAAAGCAAGAAAACTGACAGCTAAGGTCACAGATGAGGACAGGGAACAGATTGGTGACAAATTAAGAACAAGGAATGCATAACTATACACATACCCATACAGCTTGATAAAAAGTGTCAATGATTCTCCTTTCCTTTCATTATTAGATTTAACCAAAAACTGATGAATTTTTAGAGCAGCAAGTACTTCTTTTAAACAACACAAATGAATAATGATGTCTCTGTAGTAACCTATCTATCTATCTATCTATCTATCTATCTATCTATCTATCTCCCCCTCTCTCTTTCTCCCTCTCTCTTCCCCCTCTCTCTCCCCCCTCTCTCTCTCTCTCTCTCTCTCTCTCTCTCTCTCTCTCTCTCTCTCTGTGTTTGTGTGTGTGAGTACTCATGGCGTAATCTGTTGCAGAAATGTGTTTGCCTAAATAGTAGTTCAGTATGTTTCTATAGATGTAGAAATTTATCTTTTCAAAATAATGAGAATATGCTAAATGCTATTGTATTTCATCTAAGAGTTTGCTAATTAAGGCTCATATATACAAAATTATTTTAACATACACATATTACTTTCACATATATATTTATTTTAATACAATTGTAAGTTAGTAGAAAAAACAATGGAAAAGTGGAGTCTTTATTTATGAAAACCCTCATATTTTATATTACTACTGCCGAGTCTCTCTAATTTCTCTCTCTCTAATTTCTCTCTCTCTGATTTTTCTCTCTCTCTCTAATTTCTCTCTCTCTCTCTCTCTCATTCATTTTTGTTTTAACAAATGAAATGCAGAGAATGGAACCCAGGACGTTGTACATGGTGATCTAAGGTAACCACCACTAAGCTACACCCCTTCCTCATTTTGAGTTGTTAAAAAATATTTTATCTTAACTGGGTAACTTCTGGGTGACTTATCTTTGAAATACATACAATATTCATTTTTTTACTTTTAATGTCATGTGTAGAGATTTAGATAAAATGAGATATTATAGATTATCATAGAAACACTAGAGAATACTAAACGATTAATAAATTCTAGGAAAATTGGTTTCAATTGAGTATTTTACTAGATAGAATAAAACTAATGATCTATACAAAGAAGACCATTGATTTTGTCAGAGCCAGAGTTATTAATCACCATTAAAATTCCATTAAATATGCACTTCAATGCAAAAAGAATCTCTTCTTTTATTTTCACCAAACTCCTTAGTATTTAGTAAAAGCATGGAAAGCAAGACAAACTCAGCTGTCATTGCATGACTGAATGGATAAACTTAAAAAAATCAGTTAGATTACCCACAAATTATTGCATTAAATGTTTTTTAGTAATTATTAAGAGATCAAGACTTGTGCTGAGAGATTACAAGACAAAAATGGGAAAATCAGTGAGACCCTGGGTTTAGAATAATGGAAAAAAAAATCTCAGAAAACTGTTCATTTGATTTCACTAGAAAAGTTGAGAGAGAGAGAGAGAGAGAGAGAGAGAGAGAGAGAGAGAGAGAGAGAACAGCTAATGGGGGTAGCCTGTGGGGGTCAGAGGTGGCTACCACTATCTCCTTCTACTTGAACACAGAACATGCTATTTCGGCAAGTTTTGTTGGCTAGGCATCCTTTGACATTCAGCAGTCTCAGGAGACACTCATCAGTGCTGTGTTTACACACATGATTGTTAAATCCACTTGTTTCTATAGCCACAATCCATAGTGTCCCACAGGTAAGTGCTACCACATTTAGATTTTACATCTGGTCCCATCTCTTCTTGTTCTTCTCCTCTGTTCTCACTTCACCTCTTTTCTTCTGTTTCCTTTTCGCTGTGTCTCATTCTCTGCCCCGATCTCTTTCTTCTGTTTCTTGCTCCTGCCCCTTTCTTGCATTGTATTCTTGATGCTTTATGTCTGACAGCTCTCTGCTTTTCTGTTTTTATATGTTTATACTGTGTATAAACATATCAGCATCCTTCCACCCTTCTGGTTTCCTTTATAGTACTTTGTCCTGTTTTCTAATTCTCCATTTTTTTTAAATCTTTCTAATGTTGACTTTCCTTTCTGAACCACTTATCTTTTTTTTCCTTCTGGATTTTATATTTCATTCTATGACTGGGAGGTGTGAACAATATGAATTAATAGGGTATAGTACTAAAACATCCATCTAAAACATCAAATATAAGAAGAAAAGATTCTCTCTCTCTCTCTCTCTCACTCTCTGTGTGTGTGTGTGTGTATGTGTGTGTGTGTGTGTTTCTGTGTATATGAAAATATAGGTATGTATTTTTAGCTTTTAGTTTTCCTCCCAACCACTTTGGGTTTTATAGATATGTGAAACATTATTATAAATTCTCCTGTTATCCTAACCCAACCTATGCTAGAACTGACCCCAACAAAACCTAGAATAATGAAATTTCTGTGAGATTATAAGTGTGAAATTAACCCAAATAGAAAAGGCTTGCATTCTGAAGAAGCCCAGAGGAATAAGAAGCATTAAATTGAAAGGCAGAATTGATCTTACATACATACAGACATTGTTTGGTTGCTGAGAGGATGAATATAGAATTGAAGGTGTTAAAACCAAGTAGTTTTATTTTTCTTCTTCATTTAAAAAAATCTCAGAAAATTTGCAATTCAGTTTAATAGAGCTACTGAAGGTCTCAATGTGCCATGAGGTCTAAGAAGATATAAATCTCTGTAGAGCTCTGTTCACTAAATTTCAAAAGAATATACATATTTAGTGTTCAATATATTTCAAACCTCATGAGAGACATTTTCATAAATTTTAGAAAAAAATTTGCTTTATGATACTTTCAGGGTTTTAAATGAGTTGTAAAATCATATTCTCAAACTTCTTATCTGCTAGCGGTTCTTAGCCAAGTGTAATTTTATTTATTTCCTCAAAATTGTTTGTCACAACAAGGAAGGACTGTGCTAATACTTGCTTTGTGACAAGACCAACAACAATATTCAGATACCTCACTATGCACACATGACTCCACAATGTGTGATGTCCAGTCTTAAACAGCAGTGGTGCTGAAGCTGACACTCCTTGTTCTATGCTGTCCTACTTTCATTAATCTTGCCATGGCATATACTCTGAGCAAAAGGAACTTAGGGCAGAAAGAATTTATTTGGCTTAAAACTGTAGATCATATACCATGTTCAAAGGAAAGTAAGTACCCAAACCCTTCAAAATGTGAACACACCAAAAGCAGCAAGTCTTTATAAATGGAGAGGGAATCGTAATCATGGGTCCTATAAAATAAAGAGTAAACAACATACTTAAACATTGTTATCTTAGAAGCAAAGAAATGAAGCATAAAATGAATCATGACAAAGCAAAACAGAACCCAGAAGGTTAATTCCATAACTCAGTGTCTGACATTCCGGGCTCTAAAGGTAGCCCCAACTGTCCATCTCTGCCATCTGCCACACAGATAATTTATCTGTTTGGCTTAGGACAGTCCTACTTTATGCCTGCATATCTTCGAGGCAAACACCTATTGTCTAGGAAGTTTTAATATTCCAATAGCAGCTAAAACGTTTCCTTTACCCATGACTTCTCAGGGTCTCTTCTCAGTGTGTCTGACACTGCCAGAGGCTGCAGATGCTCTCCACGACCCCCTCACTTTTGGATCATTGGATATCTTTAAAACTGTTGATGATGCTTATATTCCCAAGTTGTTTTGTTGTGTCATGTAGCATAAGATCCTTGGGCTACAGCTGTGTCACATTCTATGTATGGATCCTGAGGAACTGCGTTTCTTTTGCTCCAAGTGAAAGGATTTCACGCGCAGCTCGCGCAGCTCGGACAGATCACAGCGGACCAAGAGAGGTTTATTCAGGAGATAGGAGGGAGAGCAGAGAGGTAGAGGAGTGGAGGCCAGCCATGACCACATGGAGATAGGGGGAAGGGAAGGGGGGATGAGAAACAGCAACCTGCAGGCGTTGGGTCAAGGGGGACAAGAGAGAGAGGAGGGGCAAGCAGCCCCTTTTATAGTGGGCAGGGCTACCTTCCTGTTGCCAGGTAACTGTGGGGAGGAGCATACCTGGCCACTACCAGGTAACTGTGGAGGTGGAGCTTAACAGATTACTAACACCAAGGAAAAAAGATTTATACCAGTGACCCTGTTCCTTTGACAATCAGAGGTGCTGCCTTAGTCCCATCAAGATCAGGTTACAGAGACTCTTAGATAAAATATCACATAAATTTTTACCTTGACAGTCTTTGTTCCTATCTAAACACTTGTGAGCTAGACTCTACTGTCAATATTTAATCTTTTAATATTACAATCTTCCAAAGTTCCACAAGAATAACCTACTAAGTTCTGCCAATGTCTTTTTCAGTGCAAAATTCCAAAATATTCCCTATTCTTTCTTCCAAAACACAGGTCGATTACAGTTAGGTTTCTGTATTTATTCCTTACTTTGGCAAATAGTCAGCAATTAATTTTATTATCTATTATGATACTTTCAGACTAAAGTATTACTATAGAGCTTGGCCAGTGTTATTTTTCTGTTTCACCATTTAGTCTGTTTATTGACTCTGAGTTTGTGTAGAAAAGCTTTACTTACCTTCTGTATATCAGATTACTTGAATATCCATTGATTTCAACATGACTTCAAAGGTTGTTTATTTTTGTGAGATGTGACCCATCACTATTGTCTTTTTGTTTCATTTCTCTCAGCTTGTGATGTATCTGTTGAGCAGGCACTCATTCAAGTTGTCTTGATTTCAGAAAACTTAAACATTTCTGGTAAAAGTGATGTAACAGTCTGACATCCCAATGTTTATGAGCAAATCTTGTAATTTACATTGAAAAAGGAAAAAAAAAGAAGAAAAGATTAAGTCTTTCTTTTATTTTGTAAAAAAGTATTTCACTGTGTTAATTTAATTTTCTTCTAATTGATGAAATTTAAACATTGAAGTTTTGCTCTTAAATGGTCTCATAAATTGTCTTTTATTCTTAAGCAACATATATCAGATTGTTTTCAGAATGAATACTATGTTAAATCCTTTTACCTTGCTCCCTGTGATAGAACTGAAACCCCTCCAAGTTGAAGACAATTTGTACCAAACAGATGTTTAATAATATAGGAGTATACATCGAAATGTAATTGACCTAGCAATAAATATATGAACCAGGGTGTGTCTTAGGAAACAAATATAGGGCATTGGCTTTCTTAAATGAGAAGAGGAAACTCAGTCAGGTTGACCAGTCTGTAAAACTAGGGCTTCTAAAATGCCCTCTACAGTAGAAATTTCAAGGAGGAAGTAAGACAAAAAGCCACCAGTCCTAAATTGAGCTTTCGAAGCTGTCTTGACAATAGGACAAATGAATAATGGAGCCTGTCTTTTGGTGGTTCCAGCGCAGCAGATCATCAGCAGATAGAAAGTCCATCTGCAAACTTCCTGGAGGGCATTTGATAGATTAAATCAATTTTTTTTCTATAAAAGGACATGTGTTGCAAGCACTTTAGGCTTTGTGACTCATGTGGTGCACTGTATTGGTGTAGTTTTTTTAAGCAAACTAACCCTAGTCATTGCATGAAAATAAAAACTTATTTATGAACAGTGAAGGTATAATTTAATATAATGTTAAATATCAAACTGTTTTTGTGTTCACTTTCTTAGAATCACTCCAAATAGCAAAACTTATTTTAAGTTTATCAGCTGTATAATTACAGTAGAAAGAACTGTGTGTCTGAGGACTGTACTGTGTCCATCTCTGTTGTTAAGTAGCTGAAAAATGCCAAGAAACTTAGACTAGGCTTCTGATTTCTATGATTTTCTCTCAAGTTAGAATAAAGGAGAAGTAGAACATGTAATTTTTCTTTGATAATGTTTTTATTAGTTATTTGAGAATTTCATACAACTCATTTTGATCATATGAAGCCATTTCTTTCCCCCAACTCTTCTTAGATCACCTTCCTTTTCCTATCCAACTTTACTTCCCTTTGTTTCCTATCAGAGTCAGTTTGTGATTTTCAAATATTCTTGCATGAGTATTCTTCCACTAGGTGGTAGTTAATGTATCAGGAATCATATTGTTTGAGAAAACTGACATTATCTCTTTCAGTAAAGAAGAATTGCTGATAGCTCCATGTATGTATGCGGGGCACTAGCTCATGGCCAGTTATCATCTCTATAGGCAGCTTTCCCACTCTACTGATCCTAGGGTCAGCTCTCCTGCTTGCAACAGGTGGGGAAAGGAGTGTGTATGAGAAAGTGAGAGCAACTCTCCCTCTCTAGCATCCACAATATCACATGGCAGACAAATCGCAGGGTCAGCTCTTCCAACATTAGTGTTTCCTAATATTTATTGGTTTGGCTTGGGCTTACACAAGTTTGTGCATGCTGTCATAACTGTTGTAGGGTTATAAGTGCAGTTTCTCTGTTGAATGCAGATGACACTGGTACCTCATAGTCATCCATCATCTCAGCTTTCCCGTTGTTTCTGCTTTCTCTTCTGTAATGATATCTAAGTCTCTCTTGGAGGGAGGTATAGTACAGTTCATGAGTGGTATCAGCATAATTGCTGTGAGTTTTATACTGCTAGAAGTTTTAGGAGGCATATTTGTCAGGGATTAATGCAATTCCAGCTATTCATTCTTTGTCAGGACATTATCCTGTCATGTTACAGACTGAACTGGGTCTGTTCAAAGTCACACCCTGAAGTCCTCATCTCATGTGCTATGTAATATGACTATATCTTATAACAGAGCCTTTGTAAGTACTACTGTGAAAATAAAGCCATTAACTAGGTCTATGGTAAAATACAAATGGTGTCCTAGTACAATGGGGAAATGAATACATGATCAATCATTGTTGGGAGAGATGGCCCCACTACTTGTCTCCATGTAGTGGTATGGGTACAAGGGAGGGAGCGTTGCTTTCTCTATGTCTCTTTCACACACACAGGTTTCCTCACCTGTGGCATGCAAGAGAGCTGACCCCAGGGTCATGAGAGTGGGAAGCTGCCTATGCCCCTCACCAGCTGCAACTCTCAGCTGTACCTCTCAGCTATATCTCTCCTTGGCAGCATAGAAGAGCTGTCCCAGGTAGCAGGGGTTTGGATGCCCCAAGGAAAGATGCTCACCTTATCCCTCATCACCTGCAGTAAGCAGAGAACTGGCCCAAAGTTATAAGAGCAGAAGTGCAGGTCCTGCACTTTGTCTAGGCAGCACAATAGAGCAGAGCCTGCTGTAGCAAACAGGCCCTGGGTCATGAGAGCAGGAGAGCTAGCTCTGACCTTGCCAGCTGTTTCACTGGGTGAGCTAGCCTGGGAAGTGTTGAATAGCTCTCCATAGTGGTGTGGGTGCAGGAGAGCTGATAGGTTAGCCAGCTTACCTATCACCCAAATCCAAATCCAGGTATTTGAGTTGGCTCACCCCAAATCTAACTCATCTATGAAATTGTGGAATGCATGAAGGGATAGGTCTGATAGATCCAAAGTTGGAGTATTTCTATGACACAGAACAACAGCAGATCCTGGTGAGGATCTAATGTAGCAGGATATTTATTGTGCTACATTGTACTTGCAGTGGAGCTCAGTGTTTGGGCAGTAGAAAAGGAGGTGGAGCTGGGAGAAGGAAAGAGGAAGGGGTAGAGAGGAGGAGGAGAGGAGAAAGGGAGACTAACAACCATGGAATAGGACAGATATGTCTAGAGTAGTCCTGCGTAGTAACTTATATAAAAGTTTAGATATTGGGTAACTATTCTAATTATGTGAGCATCTTGTTAATTGAGCATTTCCAAATATGTAAATCCATTGGATAATCTTTAAGCTTTAAGAGTCTCATTTCTACCACTTACTGCAGGCATAGTGGGAATGGTCTGGGCTCAGCTGAGCTTTATGGGAGCAATGTGGTAGATTGGCAGGGCCAGCCACCACTCTGGTGTCTCATGGGTCTAATTGTGGCACAGTTGACCTCTGGCTGCTTCTAGCTATGGTGTGCATGGTTTCTGGCTGCTTCTGGTGCAGAACATAGCAGTCGTGGCTAAGCAGGGCGGCCCTTCTGATTAGATAGCCAGCCCAGGACATGGCCTTTCAAAATATTACCTGTTACAATCTAATATTGATAATGTAGCAGAAGCTAGAGGCCTCCAACCAAACCAATGATTTATTGAAATGATCATTTGCAAGAAAAAAGTATGATAAAAAGGTCACACACTACAGCTTCCACAATTATGTTTTTTAATTTATCTATTTATTTATTCATTCATTTATATTTTGTTGGGAAAGGTTGCAAGGGCAGAGGGAGGGTATAAAAGGATGGTAAGGTGAATGGAATTGTGTTGAAGTTTGGTCTATTGCTATGTATTGTAATGCTAAATTCTAAGATCTGCTTACCTCAGAGATGAAGGAATCCTCATGTACACCAAGTGATGGTATGTAACCTTGGTACATAAATTAAAATTATTGGCTGAGTAAAGATTCCTACAGACTATAGCTAGGCAGATAGTGGTAGGTACAACTTCAGTTCCTGTGGCATGGTGTCTGAGGGGAGACATTAAGCAAAAAGGAAGACATAATGGGGTAAGACACAATGAGAACTCTACATGAGGGCTAGCTAGCTAGAGTAAGATGGGCTCAATATTAATAGTTTAACAGGAACCAGAGGCCTCCAAGCAGACCAGTGACTCACTGAAATGAGTGTTTGCAAGTAAAAAAGTGTAGAAAAAATGGCAAAGTATGGGACACACCATCACACATTACAGTTTCTACAATGAGGTATAATGTGATTTATTTCTACTTCAATTTATTTTTACTTTTGTTTTGGGGAGAAGGTTATAAGTGTGGCTTATAATAAACATAAAGGTTTTGTGTCTTTTTTTCTGGGAACTAAAAGGTCAAAGGCAGGGTAGAAATCCCCAATTGATACTAAATATTTACCACAACAGAACTGGGGTGAATGATGTAAAATTCACAAATAATCAATAAAACGTTTCAGAAAAGAAATGCCAATGTCAGTATACAAACTGAATGGCAACTGAAAGAGTCCAGAGTAGAAGTTCAAAGAAATTAACTTTCTGACATTTTTATTCTGAAATTCTAGCTGTGTGAACTTTAAGAAAATATATTTCTATTTAAAATGTGAAGTCTGTGATTTTTATTATTGTTCTTGCTACTTTACACATTAATACTATATGAATCTCATATACACTCTCCTCATACCATTTAGTGCTTAACTTAGGGACAGCTATTTTGTTCAGTCATCCCCCTGTCTCTTATTCCTATGGATCTTATCTTTCGGTGAAAATTATCATATGTTATGTCTTTCTTTGTTTTTTTTTTTTTGGTAAGGCCTATGTAAACAGGAAGTCACACACATGCAAAAGCAGGCAGTATCATCTGTGCTGTGGAATGATTTAGCTGCCTGTAAAGCATATAGGATCAAAGTACACTAATAGCTCAGTTTCTCAATTACTTGTGCAACATGAGGTCAAAGAAAATTAGCATCCTCTAGTCTGGCCATTCTCTTAACACAGAATGTTGAGCAATTCTTGGTGGTGTGCAGAAGAAATGTAACAGAATGCCAGTGATGAGTGTATTGTTGACTTCAGCTTTATTGAATTCCTTAGCTTCCAGGCATAGTGAGGGCTTAAGCAATCGATCTACATGATATCACTCAATTGTGCTAATACTGAATAAAGGTAATTATTTTTATTATCCTTATTCTTTCATAGCTAACAAAATGAAACCTCAAGTAGGCTAAGCAATATGCTTTAGTTTCCAAAGCTAGTAGGTCATAGCAAGAGCTTCTGATAACATCTACCCTTTGTGTTGGTACAGAAGAAAGGAGAGTTAGTCATTTTTAGTAGCAGAAAAATATAATAGGAAACATTTGTTCTGGGCCTTTGGAATATACTGAAGACTGTCAGTGAAAAAATAAGTGTACTCTCATGTGGCTAATAAACAGACCTAAGGTATCAGCACTTGTTTATTAATGGATGCTAATGCAAAACAAGAAACAGATGATAATGAATGTCCTTCTCATTAGATTTGAAAACAGGAATTTCATTTTGAGACTACAGAAATCTTTGAAAGTTTTCATGCTACAAAACAACCTCATGGTATGATTCAGAGTAGAGTGAATTCACTTATTGTTGTTGAGCATAGAATGACCTGGAAGAAGTGAGACATTTTCATTTTCACACACAATGTAGGTGTAGAACCTTTAATATAGTCAATAATATTCCATGAATACAGTGACTGCTTCAAAAGGCAGTAGTGGTACTAAAGTGAGTGAAAAAGTCATATGCTGACCTCAGAGATTAGCATTAAGAATCCTACAGTGTCAGACTTAGGACTATAAGAAACAGAAAGCACTATAACTTAATTTCCACACTTACTAGCTTCAACGGCATATTATTTTACTTCTACAATTGCAGGAAAATGTTATATAACTTCTGAAGGAAAAAGCAATTGTCTCAGTTGAATTATGAACTTATTTTTAGTGCTTCATATTTCAAGGATCTTCACTTTTCCATTCCAAACCCATTATACAAATCAAAAGGCTTTTTATTTTTTACTTTAGCTCTGATAATTGGTCCTCTTAATATCCCTCTTCCCCAAGGAACCCTCGGTGTAATTGGTAGGCTTCTTCGAAATTAACACCACTACAATCTAGTTTCAAGTAATCAATCAGATAATGCAGCTGGAAATTACTCAGTGATCTGAAAAAGACAGTCATATATGTCCCACCCTCTATGTGTCTACAGGTGAGAAAATGGAACAAGAGAGGAATTTTCTCTGCTGTCTGCATCAATGCCTTTCATTTCCTCGTGGGAAGGAAGCTGGACATGTGTCCTAGGTGCAGAGCTTGCATTTAGCACATGCAGGTCTTCAATCCCTATTACCACCAACCATCACCACCACCATCACAACCACCACCACCAACAACAACAAATATGACACTAAATGACTATTTGTACAAGAGTTTTATCCTTAAGAAGCACTTAAGAATTGACACTTTTTCCTTTGCACTCATTAAAATGGCTTCTTCATCATTACATGGACAGACTTCTAATATAAGGAAGGCCAACATCAAACACCACACTTCACAGTTTCATGGAAAACTGGATTTCATGAAAATATGTAGGAAATGGACTCAATGGCTTACTTATTGAAAGGATGGAAAATGATGTTCCCAGGTTTTGGCACCCTTGTTAGATTTTTGCACATAGCTTGGAAAAGACAGACCAGACAGTTCCATGAGGGGGAGTGTATTTGGGAGATAGGGGCAAAGGTAGGGAGAGAGGGAGAGGAGAGAGAACCTGCAGGCAGGGGGATCAAGGGGAGCAAGAGAAGCAAGAAAGAGAGGAGGGGGCAGGCAGCCCCTTTTATAGTGGGCAGGCCTACCTACCTGTTGCCAGGTAACTGTGGGGAGGAGCATATCCGGCTGTTGCCAGGTGACTGTGGAGGTGGAGTTTAGACAGAATACTAACACTTAGTATTGTGTTTGCAAGGTCCATCCTGTTCTGTCACAAATCAATACCTTTTTTCTTTTTATTGCTATTGTAGTATATTATTATGTACTTAGGCCAGGGAATGATAGATGGATATTACAGAGAAATACTATCCAGCTTGTCATTGCACTGGGAAGCAAATATATTAAGATTGCATAATACTACCAAAGTGAGATACTTTTAATGTACAAACATGGGTTAGAGAGTGAAAACTTGACAGGGACTAAAAGCTAGGGTTGTGGAGGAGGCATATGGAGTTAAGGTTTACTTCATGAAAAATATGAGCCATATGCAAATGTTTTCTCATCTGCATACCAAAGATACCAAGAAAGATTTTAATATCAGCATCCACCTCATATGATGAAAGGATGGCTAGGTGTGATGAACCAGACAATGAAACAAACATCTGAGTGTACTAAAAATTCAGTAAATCTGAATTGTTCTTAATGATTACAGAAAACATATTCTTCACCAAAAGTCATCTAGTTTTTATTTTCACAATAAGATGAAATTCATGCCACATAATTTGATCTAGAAAACTATGGAGTCAACCAAATTTTGTCTGAATTTTGACATAGTGCTCAATTGTTTAAGTCAATTGTCCACTCACTGTAAAACCTATTTGTTAATGTAGTTTCCTAGTTGCCACCTTCTAGATACCACCAGCCCAGGAAACCACTAAGTTAATTTTTTATTTAGAAAATAGGAAAATCACTTAATGAATTGTCTAGCAAAAATTAACTGACCATACTATTGCTATAAAATATAGCAACTGTACAATTATTACAGTATTGCTTTTATGCAGTTGGTGTAGAATATTACTTACATCTGCATATTCTATGTATTATTCGAAGAGACGTCTGCTTTGAAAATCAGCTACTGATCACTGTGATTTCAGATACTCATTTTAATATAAATATAATTTATGTGCAATAAAACTCACTATTTTAAATTGTAGCATTTGCTTTTAAAATTATCTTTTGTTAGTTATGCATCTACTCACAATGCATAATTCCAGAATGGTCATATGACCCCAGCTTTCCACTCATCAGGACCAAGTAACCACAGGTAAACTTGCTATCTAAAAAGACCTTCATTGTAGGCATTTTTATATAAAGAGAACCAAGTGACTTTTTTGTATTTAAATTCTCTTACTTAGTATTTTGTTGTAAGGTCCATCCTGTTCTGTCACAAATCAATACCCTTTTCTTTTTATTGCTAAATATCTCTTTGAAACAAAAGTTACTTTATTGAAGGAAACTTCATAAGTAGTTCACTATATGTTTATTAAACATTTTATTTACCATTCTTCAGTTGATAAACATTTGCATTATTTTCATATCAGGACTACTAAGAGTTATCCTTTTTATCCATCCATTTATGGGGTTTTTTTTAGATGTTTTATTTACATTTCATATGTTGTCCCCTTATCCCATCCCCCACCCACCCAGGAACCCCCAATCCCCTCACCCCTCCTCCTTCTTCTCTGTGGATGTAACCTCTATCTACCCCCCCAACTCCCACCTCCCCACCCTCAAAATTCCCATCCCCTGGGGCATCCAGCCTTCATGAGGTCAAGGTTCTCTTCTTCCACCTATGCCCAGCAGGGCCCTCCACTCTTATATATCCAGCTAAAGCCCTGGATCCCTCCCTAAGTGCTCCCAGGCTGGTGGTTTAGACCCTGGGAGGTGTGGTTGGTTGGTATTGTTGCTCTCCTCATGTTGCCGAAAATCCTTTCAGCTCCTTCAGTCTTCACTCTAACTCCTCCATTGAAAACCCCAATGGCTAGTTGTGAGCATCTGCCTCTGAATATGTCAGACTCTTGAGGACCTCTGAGGAGACATCCATATCAGGCTCTTATCAGCATGCACTTCCTGACTTCCACATCAGCATCTACCTTTGGTGGCTGCACATGGGATAGATACTCAGGTGAAGTTTTTGACTGATATATATTTTATATTACTCTGAGTATATCCTTAAGAATGAAACATCTGGTTGACATAACTTTATCCTAAGATTTTTCAAACTAAATGCCCACATAACTCACCACTTTATATTTCATTTTTGCTATATACTTTACTACCTGTCTATTTTAAATTTGCCTTTTTCACTGTCTCATTTTTATTATTATTATTATTACTTTGACAGCTTTTCATGTGCATAGATCACTTGTCTATCTTTGGAGAAATGTCCATTCAAACCATTTGCACATTTTTAATTGAATTATCCTTCTAACTAATTTTTAATTCTAATTTCTTTCTCAATAATTTTAGGTGGGATCATTTTAGTTCCTATCTCTTTTGTTATCACTGTACATGAGGAGGCATATCACCAAAGCGTTTTGTTCCATCATTAGTGGAGTGTTGTTCTCTAAGAGTTTACTGTTGCCTACATAGATTTAAGCACTCATAATAGGTATTAAGACCTCTTTCTTCAGTTTTACTTTTAAATTAACAGTCTAATCTGAGTTTCAGCTCGATTTTTAATTTCATGTATTAAAAAAAGTACCCTTTTTCTTGCCTTAGAGAACCAATTGTAAGAAAGGGTTATGCTTATTTTAAAATTTTTATGGCACTTAGAGCTTTGTAGTCCAATACAATAAAGTTTAATTGAAAACTAATTGCATGAATGGGAAAATGTGTTTCTTAAATCTTCTAGTTTAGCTATTCTAAGACGACTATCTTCAGAACAAAGTTGAGCAGGGTTCTGAAAACCATTTAAGCTCTATGGAAAATGAATACTGTGGATGTTTATGAAAGTATCTGGAGTTGTAGAAGTTTTATTTTTTTTCACTCACATTCCGAAACAATTGGAACATGAAAGATTGGAATAGAATTCATATATATTTAGGGAATATGGGAAGAAGGAGAGTTTATGCTTTAACAGTTTATTAAGGTAAGGGCATTAAAGAAAACTACTTTTGTATAATTAAAATGAGTTTTTTCCAAGTTTAACTAATGATGCCAAATCTGTGATTTTGATATATCCACATGAGATTGTTATGAGAATGATGTTGTTGAGGTGAAACCATATTTTCCTGGACAGGTTCTAACTGGAAAATTAAAATTGGATAAAAAATTCACTGATATTGGAGTTATAAATTTAAGTGAGGAGGTTGAATTCTGGTAATGTTCAACTTCTTTAAGTTCAAGCTTACATCATTTGTCTTACTTGCAGAATAATATTACTTAGTTCCCATCACTGTGACAAAATACTTGGCATAATTTACATATATGACTTCAGTATCTTTCAAGTCCACATTTTACTCCAAGGTCTCTTGTCTCTTTTTCTCTTAGATTTTGTGTGAGGCATTACAACATATTAAAGAACATATAGCCAAAGAATCTATATTCATTTCACTGTGGTAGGAAGAAAAGAGATAGTAGAAGGGAATTTAGGTCCTCACAAAACAGTTACCTAGTTACCTCAGGTCTCCCAGCAGATCTTGCATCTTAAAGGTCTTATCACCAACTTTCAGTAGTAACACAAGTTGGTAGCCAATGTTTTGATGGATATTTACAATCCAGATAACAGGAAATGGTGTGGTATGATTATGTATTAAGTTTGTTATTTGTTTTGTGTGCCTAGAATCTATTGAGCAAGTGTCAAGACATGAAAGTAATTATCAAATCATTTTCATAATATTTTAAATGTAGTTTTACAAAGTATTTTACATGACACCAGGTATATACTACGTTGAGACAGATATCTTGGAATATGATAAACTGAATGTTTCATCTTGCATTAGTATGTCCCTATACTCTGGCATTTGTAGCTGTAACAGCCTTTGAAACATTTTTTAATATACAACAAAAATAATGAAAGATAATTATATAGGCAATAAAAAAGTAAGGAAAATAATACTTGACAGAGGGGAAAAAGAGAATAAACTGATTTTCAACGAGCAAACACTGTGTGGAAGTATGTTATTCACTTGCATAAATAGATACATCTAGTTACATGCAATAAAGCTGTGCACACATAGAAAAAGAAATGAAATAGATAGCACTTGGTAGAATGTAGCTGGTCAGAGACTCAGCTCATCAGAATGAATGCTATCTTAAAGTTGGAATGGATTATTACAGATTTCTTTTTTTTTTAAATTTATTTATTTTATGTAAGTCCACTGTAGCAATCTTCAGACACCCATATGAGGGCATCAGATCTCATTACGGATGGATGGTTGTGAGCTACCATGTGGTTGCTGGGATTTGAACTCATGACTTCAGGAAGAACAGTCAGTGCTAATAACCACTGAGCCATCTCACCAGCCCTATTACAGACTACTACGATGAATAAAATACTATAGAATTTCTAATTACTGGATTGTCAGAGAATTTGGTGGTTTTCTAGATGAACCCAGGGTTTCTACAGATGCGGGGGTTGGGGGGGAGGAGACTGAGAATGTGTGTCTCAGAGAAGTGTTTCATTAATATTTGATTAAATGTACAGTTAAACTTTTCCATGCCTGTGAGCCATGTATTCAAGTGTGTGTGTGTGTGTGTGTGTGTGTGTGTGTGTGTGTGTTTAATATGGGATAAAGTACAACTTTACAGAAGTTGTATAAGCTTTCTTGTTTTTAATACTAAAAAAATAGCATGACAATTTAAAAGAAATTTACATTCTCCTTCTCATTATGTTGAATTTAGAGATCACTTAAAAGTACTTTAGATGATGTGGACAGATTTAACATTTTATACAAGGAACTTGAAAATTCTTGGCTTTTAGTATTTGTGGAGGTTGGTCAGGTTATGAGTTCAATGACCATACATTTGGAGAGAAAACTGTATTTTAGTCTGTTGGCAGTCTTAATGATGAATTTCTAGTTGTATATCTGCATGTCATGTGGTTAGAATAAATAGAACTGTATAACTTCCCAGGATATAACTGAATGAGACAGGATTACTGTCCCTAGATAAGCTTACTTAAGTGTATTTAAAGGACATGCTGTTAAAATACAAGCTTTATATAAATGGAAAGGTACAGTGTAACTAGAAGCAACTTCAGAGGACAAATCTTCTCTGTGGGTATTTGATTCAATTACCACATACAAAAGCAACTAAGGCAATCACGGTAGCCTGAAAGCCATGTAGTTGAGATACTGTGGTGGATAGGAGGCTTGGCATCAATGTCGAGTTTTCCTACTTCCTATCTGGTTCTGTATTGGAGAGATGAACCTAAGGTGGGGAATTTGTGCAAGTTTCCCCTAGACAAGTGCAATGTTGCAATGTGAGAAGGACCAAAAAGAAACTAAACACACAGTCATAGAGACTATGTGGGGGGAAAAAAAACTCCCAGAGGAGAGAAGAAATCCTCAGGGAAAATGACATAAAAACCATTCTGGAGGAGGAAATCAAAAACACATTTCAGGTATGCCTATAGGGCACCAAAAACTCGTTTTCAGAGGCAGAGAAATAAGGAACTACACATAAAGTGGGATCGAGAATGCCATTTGTTAGGGCAGAAAAGTATTACTCTAAGTTAGATGATGGATGATGTAGATATTTTGAAGGTTATTTCGCTTGTTTGTATTTAAATTTTTACCAGAAGTTTCTGTGCTAAAAGTTGAGTGTGACTTGAAGAAATTACATATTGTTTGTTGAATTTATTCTTCAACATGTAATGCATACATACCATTCATTTTTATCAAATTTTATCAAATCTACCAATTCCAACACTTCCTAGGGTGCTATCTCATGCCCTTCCTGACTTCATTTTATTTAGGTATTTATCTGATCACAATTAGTCCTGCCTAGATGTTTAGAGCTATAGTGTCATCCATCAAGGTATGTATATACTAGCATTAGCTCTTAAACAAAAGTGACTTTTCTTCCCTAAATATCACTAAGCTGCCAATAGTTACCCAGCTAGTGAAAGAACATCGGAATTTCATCACCACGATGCTTGGATTTCTAACTGGGTTGGCCTGGAACATGTTTTGTGCTTCTCTGATGCAGAGAAACTGTGTGTACCAGGTCCATAGGAGAGCATTTATCTCCATTTCCTGGCTCTTGCATTTTATTTACCCATTTTTGTGACATCCCCTTAACCTTAGAAGAAGGAGTAGAATAGATATTCTGTCTATAGCTGAGCATTCACAGTTGCTTATCCTCATTTCAAATGTCAATGTGTTAGTTTTAGGTTGAGAATTTCATATATAAATATTATATGTTTCATCAAACCAACTCTCTGTTTTCTCCACTATAACTACTTTTAAAGCACTCACCAATTTTTCTCCCAACTTCATACACTCTTTTATAAGCTCATGGAGTCCACTTAGTACTGCCTGTATATGAATGAGTATAGGACCATCCATTGGAACATGGAACTGCATGAGAAGAAAGGAGTATTACAGTGTCACTACCATGTTGGGAAGACTTATTGAATTTTAAGTGATTGAGAAATATATTGAAAGTCATCAAGGGGAATGGGAAATTTCCTGGTATATGAGTGTCACAAAGTTTTAGATATGGTGGTAATGGCTGTAGAATCCTGTAGATGAAATCAATGGCATTGGGTTATACGTGTGTTTTAGTTAAAATAGCAATTTTTAAAATTTTAAACAATTTTTAAACATAAATATATTTGTAGATGAATGCATGGAACACATTTGACAGGTGAGCATGAGCATTAGAGCATACAACAAAGATGAAGAAAGTTCCACAGTGCATACTGACAATTGCTATAGTGAATGAAATTGCCTCTACATGTAGAAATTAAGATTCTAAAATTCTGAGATTCCAAAAGTTGAAGTCCATGCTAATGCTGAACCAGGAAAGAAGTTCAATCTCTTAGCACTAAATTGAGAAGTATATTTCCTTATAACTCACTCCCCTTTAGCTCCCTATTGCTCTGATTTGATGTTTAAGTTTTGCTTTCCATTTTGAGGACTGCGATATAAATTGTCTTTTTCTACTATGCACAAAAATTCCCATCAATAGAAATATGAAGCATTCTCTTATTGTGACAGTGCAATTTTTCCATATATAGCAACAATTGCAGAACATATGTTAATGTAGTCATCATAGTGTGTGAAATTTCTGGCAGAGAAGGCAATTAAAATATTTTTCCATTTATGTCCTAATTTTTAGTTACTTATTGCATTCCATGTCAAATGGATGGATTTTGATGTTTAAGATTAAAATACATTATATAGCATAAGTTCTAACAGATCTAAAAGAACTGCAATTTAAAAAATAGAGTTTACTTTTTAAAATTCATGTCAGGTTCATCACTCACTCTGAATATTCTTAATAATAAGTAAGCAGAAGAATTCTCTCATCATTCACTCTGCGAGCACTTACAATAAGTAAGGAAAAGAATTCTTTGGTATTTAAAGCTCAGTTAGACTATCTGCAAAGATAAATATAATCAGAGGAAAAGTATATCAGAATTGAAGTACCTCTGACAATGGTCTAATCATGTTGGGCAATTGAACATGTTTGTCCAGAGAAAATGAATTTGAATAACTAAGATTGTGGTAGTATAATAGAGATTTGCTAATCCCTTGATCAGTTAAAATGGAATTTTCTTGAATTCACAATAACAATTTCAATAATTGGTCTATGAAGATAGAATCAGAACAGTGTGTGTCTAGAGTAACCAGAATAGGAGTTTGTGATATCTTCATGCTGCATGCGTTCCTTAACCTCTGAATGTCTGTAGGAAGCTTCAGTAACTTCATTGTTCAGAATAATTATCAACCACATGAAGTGATCTGGTTTCATTTATAAAACAAGCTCTTACTCCTGAGACATTTCTGGTAGGATCCAGCCACTGGTGTCTCTGTGTCTTTCTTTTCATTAACTCATGAGAGTCTATATGGTGATTATACCCTGGTCATCAAAATAGAGAATTCATTGATAAAAAAGTTGGCATTTCAGCATGAGGAATGTAGGGGAAATAATTTTGATGTGGTATATTCACATCAAATTTGAGGTGGTAGATTCAGTTGTACCACTAATAACCCTATAACCTGATCAAAATCTTCAAACATTTCTTGATTTCAGATTATTAATCTGTCAAAAAAGAAATATTTAGCTAAACTTGCAAGGAAGCTAAGAGAAAGAAACACAATTATCATTCAAAGTGATTAGCTAAGGTCCTATATCATATGTGCCCTTTAACATTGATGGTAGCTTTTCGTTTGGCCTAGGTTCACATTGGTGAGAATAACTAAATATAAATGTATGTGCTGGATGCATAGCACATGCATCATAATATTTTAAATGCATTGTTCATTTACATTTATCCCCCTAATAGTTATCAGAACTTTCCTATATGAGATACCAAAGTTTAGACAATGGGAAAATATCAAAGTATCTAACACTTCCCATTTTAACATTTTCCATTATATTGTAGAAAATCATAGTTATCAAACTGAAAAATACCAGCAATAAATATTAAATAAGTATTTACCAGGAGACAGTTCCTGACATATATATATTTTAAAACTTTGGAATCATCTTGTGAATTATGAAAAAATTGATTTTGTGTGTTTGTGGTATACAAATAGAGTATCTGTGTGTGAATTCACATTCATGTAAGTAAACATGTATGAGTATGCACATGTACACATGCATGTGGCAACTGAAGTTTGATATCAAGTACTCTCCACCTCCTATACTAACACATACTTTCTCACTTCAACTCAGAGCTCACTGGTTTGACTAGCTCAGTTCCGAAGCACATCTTAGGAACCTCCTGTCTTTACCTCTCAAGGGCTAGGATTATAGTCAGGCTATAATTAACCTAGCATTTGTGTAGCTGGGGATCTGATCTCAGGCCTTTATGTTTGCATGACTAGTAATGAGAGCCATTTCCCAAAACCAGGCGTTGTTACTCTTATTCTCAGTTTCTATTGTAGGAAACCAATGCAAAAATGTAGTGAGTGAACTACATATGTTAGCAGCACAGTGGAGTTTCAAATCTAGGCAGACTGTCCAAAAGTGTCACTTGCTGCTGTCTCTTTAAACATTGGGTATTTGACTACACAGAAGGGAAGAAATCAAGACAGCTGCCAATCAAGCATGTCAAGCAATTGGATGCTATTGAAAGTTTAATGGGAAGCTATTAGAAAGTTTTAAATAAGAAAGTGATTGAAATATCATTATGCTTCCTAAATTCAACCTGATTTGTGAAATGGGGAGAGACATTAGGACAGCTGAGGAATCTGAGTGTTTAGGTTAGGATGCAAGTTTTGAAAATTTTACAGGAAAGATGATGGTTGGACAAACTGACGATGTTGGTGGACAGGGAACTTAGGAGAGGGATTAAACATGAAACATGAGAAAAACAGAAAAGGAAACAAATTTTGTTGTAGTAGTAGTGAGTTTAGGATGCATAAATCATGATAGAAAAATGTCAAAGTCTGTGAAAAGTAAGTGGTTGGTGAGAAATAAACATGTTGTCATAGCACAATGCGCATTTCCAAGATAGATCCTGACAGCAATCTATAAGAACAAACTAAATGTCAGTAGGGTAACCCCCATAGGCTCACTGGAGCCTCCCCCAGCCCAGGTCTCTAACTAATTCCAGAGATGGCCCCCAGCAATTTCATTCTCCTAGCACTCTCTCACTCTCTCCCAACATCTAATCCCCATTCCCATTTCCTTCCTTACCCCCTTTCCCACCCAGTTTCTGAATCTACTTCCTATGACTACTTTAAGTTTCTCGTCTGAATGGGATTCACGCATCCTCCCTTGAGCCCATCTTATTACTTCATTTCTTTTGGTCTGTGTATTGTAGCATGGTTATCCTGTACTACATGGCTAATATGTTGTATGTAGTTTTAAAAACATGCTCTGCCTTTGCCCAGGAGCTGCAATCCAGCTACCAGCCTCTCCCATCTTAGCTCCAGGATCTATTGCAACTAGCCCTAACCTAGGTTTCTTTTGAATCCACGGATAAAAAACCTCACACTCAGTTTGTCACTTCACAGTTTGACTTCGTGGCACAATTGCTGGGTGCAAATACAGTCTACCTGGAAATGCATGCCATTATCAATTTATTATCTCCATCTCTTCCTCCACCCTAAACTTGATAGCTTGTATCATCTAGCTCCCGCCAACATCTTTGGCCATCGGCCTGTAGTAGAGGCTGCAAGCCCTAGATGCCCTGATGCCTTACATGATTACAGTGTCTTCTTTCATCCAAAGCATGAGGAAAAACCCCTCTCTCTTTCCCTTCATCTCATTTTCCTCTTGGAATCCGAAAGCCTATACCTTCCATCCAGCAATTGGCCCTCCGGCCTCTTTTATTGACAAGTCAAGATCCAACTGAGGAACAAGAACTTTGAAACAGACCTTGCCCTTACACGAATGCCTACATCTAAGTGAGTATATATCATGCCTGTCTTCTAGATCTGGGTTATCTCAGGGTGTTAATCTCTAGGTCCATCCATTTGCCTACAAATTTCACAACGACTTTGTTTTTAATACCTAAATCTCTTTATATTTGTGGCAGATATGCAGGTTGATCTTCATGTGGGCCCTTGAACAATTGGAGGGGGATGGCTCTGTCTCTGTTGCCTGCCATTGGATCTCCTTGCCCTAAGTGGTCTGCCTGGTTGGGCCTTAGTGGAAGAGCATGAGCTTAGTCCTGCTAGGACTAGATATTCCAAGGTGTGATAGTACCTAATCGAGGCTTCCCCTTCTCTGGGATAAATGAAAGGGGTAATGGAAGGAAGGGATTTTTGAGGGCAGGCCTGGGAAGATAGGAGGGAGAGGTGGAAATCTAAATATAAAGTGAATTAAAAAATAATTGAGAAAACAAAGTGGAACAAAGTATAAACTTTTATTATATTTTTTATATAATATAAATTACATCATTCCTTACTATATATATTTTATATCACAAGAAGATAACTGTTCTAATAGTTAGATCTGCAGCTATCTGTCTCAAAGAAAACTGGAGCATCTATACCCTATGACTCCATTATGGATCTAGCCAGCCTTGGGACATGTACTCAACAAGACCTCATAGATGGATAAAACAGAAAATTCTTTTTATCTCATGTCTTGTCTGGTTGACTGTAGATTGTAAACCAGTGAATATAAAATAGTTAGATGTGTTACCAATCCTGATAAACAGACTATAAAGCTAGGGCAATAGGAATGATGAAAACAAAGGGGCAGCTCTGCTTCTCAAGCTTCAATCTAATTAACAGTAAAGAATATGGATATACTAAAATACCTCACAGATGTCTCACAGACCGTCATGGAAGAGGGGTAGAAAAGTTGTAAGTGCCACAGTATCAAGAAGTCCAATGTGAGATAATGTTGCCTAGAAGTGACAGGGAAATTACACTAGTGATACCTCAAAACTGTTGCTGCGTAAATGGTACTCAAACACAAAACCAATGGTCATGTCATTTGTGAAGGGTGAAAATCTCATGAAGCCCCACCTCTGGGGGATGAAAATAAATGTTCATGTGACTGCCAAGAAAAGTAGAATTATCCGAACCAGGGTTGAGCCCCTATTTCTTTATCCAACTCTCATTGGTCAACTCTGAAAATGTATATACACAAGTAACAAGAAACATATTCAATGATTGTATTTATATATCTATCCATTTATACACACACACACACACACACACACACACACACACACACACACACACATATATATATATATATATATATATATATATATATATATATATATAAAACAAGAAACAATAGGCTATTTTAGATTGAGTGAGCACAGAGTATATAGAATGTGTGGGAGGGGAAAGGGGGGAAATGATGATATAATTATATTTTAATTAAAATATAAAAATATGTAGATGTAAGACAATATAATTTTAATAAAAATCCATGAAGCAATACCACAGGGATGCTCAAGAGTTAAGGATGCTTGCTGTGAGTGTATGAGAACTTGTGTTCGAGTTTATCACAATTATAGATAGCCAACTATGGATGCTTATGCACTTGTAGCTCAGAATGAGGGCAGCAGGATCATCAGGGCCAGGATAGCTTCAGGTTCTATGAAAGACTTTGTCTCAAAGGACCATGACAGAGAGAGAATATGTAATAGACTTGGGGATCATTAGCATACACAGGGCATGTGAACCAGGAAAGATGACAATATTTTTTAGAAATAGAAAAAATGATTCATAAAGAGAGTACATTACTCTATTTTCTTTGACAGCAGGAATCATTTTTATTCATTGCTGCACTCCCTTACACAAGCACAGTGTTTATGAACAAGTTAGTGACTGCATTAGATGACATTAGGCAGGCTTCTGTGACAGGTCCCTCCAAACCTTCCGAAAGGCTCTGAGGTATGTTTCTTTTCATTTCACTTTCATAGGTCAGAAAATTGATAAAAGCTTAGAATTATTGCAGTTCTATATCTTTGCATCCAGTTCTCTCTGTATAAATGTTTAATTAAAAGCTCATGCTGAAGAGACTTAATCCAAAAAGTTTTGAATATAGTTCTATATTTTAAAGTTTTGTAGTTACCATAAGATCATTTTGTTGAAAAGACAACCAACTTCAGTAATTCCTTTGGAAGCACCAGTACTGGCCAAATGTCAAGTTTAAATCACCCAGTTAGTGTAAAGCATCATAATCATGCTTACAGCCTCATATCCCCCACATAGGCTCCTGTTAGAATAGAGGTTTACTAGAAATATGAAGATATAATACAGGAATAGACATAATTAATTTTAAATTAATTTTTAAAAAAGATATTGATAACTATAATTATATGTTACTTGTAGGAAAACAATGAAAACTCCATTTGGCATCAAATAAATGAACTCGCACTTGTGGAGTTTCAGTATATTGTTTTCATGTAATTCTTTTTAAATATATTAATATGTAAAAAGAATATAAACAGCCACAATTAAAAATGAACCACAGCTAAACACCAATATCATCTAATTTATTCTGAAAACAATTCTTTAATGAACTCTGGTTGTGGTACAAACTTTAATAAATATCTTTTTATTTATTTTCCTAGTCCTGGGAAGGTTCAATTTAGAAACAATTAATTGTACTAATTAAGTGATACAATACAAGTAAGCACTGTTGTAATAGTAAATAATGAAGCTTGTAGTCATTAACTATTCAATGATGTTAAGTGTTTTTCCCTTATAGGATGCAACATTACATGGATAAACATATCATAAATAAAATAAATCAAAGAAATGCATTTTTTAGACTAGAATATATTTTAAATTGCATTATCGACGAAGGCATTAATTCACTGATTCCTGTAGTATTCTCTGGAAAATTCACAAGGCATCTGAGATTAATTCTTGGTTTTGCTATAATATGTAAACAAGTCTGACCTCGAACTCATGATTCTCTTGTCTTTGCCTATAAAGTTCTGAACTAACTGATGTGTGCCATTTTATACTTAAGATGAATATTCACATTGTACCTCACTATCATCTTTAAAGATAGAAGATTATATAGGCAAAACAGCTACTATGAAGTGATAAGGTCTTATTTTTTTGTATGAACGTTGACTCCTGATAGGGAGTCAACGTTGATAATGGTAGGGGCAGCTGTGATGGACATCAGCTTCTTTCACCACCTATAAATGTTTAATAGTATAACAAAGTAGAAATTTTTCATTTTTTGGCAAAAAACAAAACAAAACAAACAAAACAAAACAAAAACAAACAAACACCCAGAGGGCAAGGATGATCACCAGTATTATGAAGCTGAAACTTCTCATATTTCAAGTCTTTGTGCATTCATAGAATGTTCTACAGAAATTATCAGGAGAAAATCTGTCAAGTCCTTAGCACTAGGGTCAATTAAATAGATGCTTCTCAGGGATTTTTCACATTCAAAAGACCTAATGTCTTCCTTTTCAGGCCTATAAAATTACCATTTTAGTCTCATATAACCAATCAGGAACTATTGGAATCATGTTCAGGAGGGAATGTGGAATAACATGGAGAATATTGAATTGATGCTCAATGCAAATTGTTTAGAAATAGTCTTACTTCAGGTCTCACCACCACAACATACGTTGAGTAACAAATATTTACTAACTAAATGGTATTTACTAACTAAACAATTAGTTCAGGGATGTGTTGTCTTAATGTACAATTGTAGTACAACCTTGCCAGTTTGCTGAGCTCTTTGGTTTAGTGGTTCTAACATACAGAAAAGTGTAGCCCTGGTCAACCCCAAAGTCTTACTTTTCCTTTCATGTAAACCCCCATCAGACCTTTTGTCTTGTTATTAACATTATATTTTAAAATGTATTCTTTTATGTATATGAATGTTTGCTTGCATGTATATATACTCACTGTGTACAGCACCCATGAAGGCCTGAAGAAAATGTCAGATCTCCTAGAATTGGAGTTGAGGATGTGTTTTGATCCATCACGTGGGTCCTAGGAACAGACCTTGTGTCCTTTCCAAGAGCAACAAGTATTATTAACTGGGAAGCCATCTCTCTAGCCCTGACATAATTACTTTTTTAAATATAATTACTTTTTAACAGAAAACCCTGTCATTTAGTATATTAGTCCTGTTAATTAGAGTGAATCCACTTGAATTTCATCTCTCTTTTAGTAGGTGGCAATATTTTGAGTGAATTATACATAGATGATTCACTGAGTTGCTAATTTGGGAAATAAAAACTAAGTTATTTCCAGTATGTAGAAACAGCTTTAAAATAAATTGACACTCATAAAGTTATGATTATTTCCATATTACCTAATTTATTATTACTTCATGCAATTTCCTCATTTTGTCTTTTGTCAGGAAGAGGAAACTGAAGCTCAGAGAAATTGAAGAGCTTTATCAACATTAAATGGCAAGACAAAAAATTGTTAAGGTAGGAATAAAATTCAGTTCTTCCTAAAGCCCATGATTTGCATGTATAATACTGTTTAAAAAAGAAAGACTTCTTTTTAAAGGATAAGTAAGTGACTTTTCTTGTCTACTTGTGAGATCTTTTTCCTGCTACTGGGTTGCCTTGTTCAGTGTTAATGTGATTTTATGTGCCCGTTCTTATTGTATCTTTTGCCAGTTTTGTGTTTGGTTGATGTCCCTGTGAGGCCTACTTTTTCTGATGGGAGGCAGGAGCTCTGTCTGCTGTAAAAAGGAGGGATTGAAAAAAATTGATGGGATGTAATATATAGAGAAGAATAAAAAATGATAATGTTTGCAAAAATTAAAAAATATTCTGTTCTGAAATTACTTTTTTTTTTCTTGAACCTGAAAGTGCTAGTTACTCTTGGCTTTATTTCTTGTTTCCATTTTGTTTCAGATATCAGTTAAAGAAACCCTTCCTTTCTTCCATTTCTGTAACAGATAAAACCATTGCTGTAGTTTTGGGGTCTTTTGGACTCCTTGGAAAGGAACCCTGATCACCACACCCAATGATCCAATTAATTTGGAAAAAGCCAGTGAGGTCATTGTCCAAGCTTCCCCGAGATTCTTAGGGCTACATCTTCAGAGGGGTTAATGATGAGAGCAGGAGTTAGAAATTGGCTTGGTAGTTTAGGGTAAAAACCAATAAGTTTTTGTTTTTATTTATTTATTATTTTTGGCTGAAAGCCAGAAACATCATTGGGTCTCTTTGCAATTTCATTTTTGCTATAGAGAAGAGACATCAGACAATCTTGGGACCTCTGATCTCTCATCTGGTTACTAAATGATTTTGAAGGGACCTGTTCAGAGAGAGTGACATCACAGCAGCAATTAAGACCTGTTAGAGGAAAACTCCTGGTCAACAGAATAGAGTCCCTAACCTTGGTGGAGATCTAACAGTCTAATTGCCTTGAGTCAATGACCTGGCTTAGGGACCACCTTGAGGTAGGCTGACTCTCCTTAAATCAAGGTAAAGCTTTGGGCAGAATAATTAGTTCTTTAAAGTGATAACGATTGCTTCTTAACAGAATTTTTCTCCCTAGGACAGCAACTTATCAGTCTACAGCCATGGAGTTTCAGAATTTTGTCAACTTTCCTGTATTATTCAGGAAGATATAACATCACCTTTTCTTCTCTCTACCTTTTTTCTAAGCATGGTTTCCCTTACACTGTGCTTTCCAAACATTCTGGGTGTCTTTACTCTTTCTCTAACTTGTCCTTTCCCACCATGCCGTTGCTCATTCGCCATGTGTTTGAACTCCATGCCAGCTCCATGTCCTTTACCCAGTCCTTCCTTCTCTGGGTAACTGCTGAGATTTTATATCTTACATATCTTGAGAATTTTTCTTTTAAACTCTAGTAAAAATGTCCTCAAGCTTAAAAAAAAAATCAAACACCAATATCATTTGTTGATATCTATGAGAATATATTCTAACTATAAACTTGCATATAAAATGGTCATGATTTACATTCAAGAGAAAGCATAAATAAGTCATTATTACTGCCATGCAATCAGTCACTGTATTTTCCACAAAGGTACTCACTGAACGATGGGATTGATTATTTTATTTCTGTTTAACTGTTGACTATTTCCCTCTAGTGGCAGTGGGACATTCAATGAGTAGAGTAGAAATTTGGAATAGGATATGCTTGTTTGACGGCTCTATTAGCCTCTAGATGGGTAAGCTTTATTAAGTTATTCAACCTAACTGCAGTAATGTGTTTACTAAAAAGATAGAAATCCACATGATTTCACTACTGGGCAATAGAATTCAAACCTCAGCACAAAGTAAAATAAAATAAATATTCTTAGTATTTGCATGAGATGCAATTTCTTAGGGAAGACACATAATTTAGCAAAATTAATTTGTTTATAAAGAAGAAGAATGCGCTGTGTTCATAAACTGGCTCCCTGGAAAGAAGAGAAAAGCTTAGTTGGTAGTGTTTGAGGATTCCAGTAATGCAAACGCTCCCTAGTATCCTATTTCAATAAATCAACTACCCCCATGAAGTGCCTGAATCTTGGTAATGTGTTCTTCTCAGCCAATAGAAGCTTATTTCAGCCCCCAATGAGTATTCAATGGACCATCTTCCTTTCTAGTAACTTCCATGATCAAAAAGATTGAAGAAACAAGTGTAAATTGCCTACTAGAATTTTATATTTGGAGAATAAATTTCCGATAAACAAAAATGCCTTTTTAGTCCACATTTTTACCAAAGATGATACTTATCCTATTTAATAGCTTTATCAACCATACAAGATGGGGAAAAATGTTGTATTAGTAGGAATCTTTCAAAGAACTACAGTCAGTTTAATATACAGTATCACTTTGCCAGTGTACCTTAGCAATCACAATATGAATAGAATCAAATCGAATATCAATGTGTTTTTAAAAGTCCCAGGAGAAATAATAATATACATGTAGTGATCAATACACAGACTAAAACAGTCAATCTACAGAGCATTAATTTTCCAGTACGCTTCATGGTTTTCTCTTGAGGCTAAATAAAATCAACTATATTTCAAGACATCTTATTAAACATTTCATTTATCCTTTGCCATCTAAGCTTTGTGTTTTTCATTTTTTTCTTTTCAATATCCTTTTCAAATTTATTATAATGCCATTCTTGCTTCATATTTCCCTCTACCTTCTTTTCAGGCACTTGAGTTTCAGTTTTACTCTTTTATATTAAATATTCACTATTCTTTCTTTCAAGTTATTTCTGTTCTGTTAATGCAATTTTATGCAACAGAGGCAATTTTATACTTCCTGATTTTGTTTTTGGGTCAGAGGCATTCCCAAGACAGATCTTAATACTTTGGCTTTATGAATACTAATAAATTAATTCACCCATATAAGTAGTATCTTACATAAAAACAAGAATGTGTCCATCAATCCAAAATGTTACTCATGTTGTGGTTTTATTGTTTCTATAGTATACAGCAATTATTATTATTTAAGTCAATACAAATGCATTCATTATATTTTAAATGTATATCATATTATTTCACGTTTATGTGTGTGAGTATTTATAATTGAGCAGACAACAATGTGGCAGGAGCTGGTTCTCTTGTTCAACTAGATGGATCAAGGATTGAACTGAAGCCATCAAGTTTAGCATCAGGTTTAGCATTATACTTTGAGCCATGTTGTTGTTCCTTGTTTAGTCTGTTTCTCAATTCTAGCAGTAATCATCCACTATAGGTATGGAATCATATGCAGTGTATAATATTCTCTGTGTGAGTTTTAAAATTTAATGTACCTTTAAAGTTCTTGATTAACTTTTAACATTTTATTTTCATGCTAAAACATATTATTTTTGTGACATAACACATTGTTGATATATTCTGTGAATGGATATTTTTGATTACTTTTGTTTTCAGCTTTTGGCATTCATAAGAGTATTATTCTCATCAGCATTTTGGTTCAAGTATTATCTATGATACATTCTTATGCTTTAAATATAGGATTGCAAGGTAGAATATTTCTAGATCCCAGGTTAGCAACATAAGTAGTATTATGAGAAATGACCAAATATTTCTTAAAGCAGTACAGTATTTTCATATTTATTGGCTACATATGATATTTCCAATTATTTCATCTATGTTCAACCACATCATGGTTGACATATCTGGCTTTTAAAGTCTCCAATTCAGTGAACACACTGTTGTTTGTTATTTTACTTTTATGTGCCCATTTATTAGAAAACAAACACTCAGGTCTATTTTTTTCAGGTCTATTTTATATGATTTTTAAAACCTTTATATGTCCTAGTCATTTAAGTCAGTGGTGTTTTTGTTTCTCTATTCATTAAACTGGTCATTTGGGTTATTGCTGATTTCTTCTGTATTCAAGGTACTGATTTTCTATCCGAGACATGGATTGCATATTCTCACATTATTTCAGTGTTCCCACTACCTCCACAGTCTTTGAAATAAATAGTAGACCTTTCAACCCATTTTGAAGTCCAAAGTGTTAAATAGATAGTGATACACATCCACACCCCATATGTGTGTGTGTGCACACATGAGGTGTATATATGGGATTGAATATATATATATGTACATGCATTATTTATACCTGATGGATAAATATAGAGAATTGTGCATAATTACATAGATACTAACAGAGACAGACAAAGACTAAATAAAAAGATGTTGAAAGAAAAAAACACTCTCTTAGGAAATACACACATATACATACACATTTATTTATACTCTGAGACATCTTTGGAAGAGAGAATAAAATGGAAATAAAATTATAATAAAAATTGCTGAGTATTATAAAGTAATACAGAAGGAACTATTTTGAAAAGATATCACCAGGGTACCTCAGAGCAGAGGCAGGGCAGACATGTATGCTGATTCTTCTCCAATTTTCTCTCACTGTTCTGATTTCTTTTATTGGTGTGTAGACTCTAAGGATGCTCTGACCAATGCAAGCATAATACGTGGCATGTATCACTATCTATTAAAAACTTTAGCCTTCACAAAGTGAGAACTGTCTACTATTTGTTTCATTATTCTTATATTTGAAGGAGGAATCAAATAGTAAGTGACTAAAACAGTGCATCTCTGTAGTTTCTACAACTGAAATTGGGCTGCGATTGATAAGGATAAACTTCTTCTGTAGTCTTTATAGAATATTTTGCTCTAAATTCTCACCATTTTTGCTGTCATCAATTGACTGGAAGAGTTAACACAAACTCCTTTCCTAGAGGGGTCTCAGCCTGTGGATATAGTTTCCATTTCAAAATAGCTTTCTGCCCATGTTCATATACAATCATGGACTCTTCTTCTGGACCATCTGACAATATTAAGATTTCTAAGTGCCAGGAGTAGGGCATATTTTTTTAATAAGATTCTTCTTAGGGGTCCCTCTCTGATGTTTGTGAAAATCAAAGTTAAATATGGCTGCTGCAATATAAAATGATCCCTTACAGGCATCAACGTTATTAACCTGACCACACACCAGTTCCCTTTAGACTTTTGTTCCTTTTTCAGATCAAACATGATGGGTGAGGGGGGCTATGAAGTGACTGTTGGTGATCAAGAACTCATGTCCATGTTAATACTTGTGTATTGTGATGGTTTGAATATCGATGGACCATTTAGGATTATGTTTGAATACTTGGTCCTAGTTGGTAGATCTGTTTTGTAAGAGTTAGGAAGTATGGTCTTGTTGGAGAAAGGATGGCACCAGGGCTACCTTTGAGGTTTCAACAGAAATATACCATTTTCAGTGGTTTTTCTCTTTGTCTCATAATGGTGGATCAAGGTGAGAGCTCTCAACTTTCACTATACAATCTTGGACTCTATCCATCTTAAGGCAAAAGCCAAATTATACACTCCCTTTTATAGGTTGCTTTGGCTGTGGTGCTTTTTCTCAACAATAGAAAAGTAACAAAGACATGCCATCTGCCCATTTTTTGCACTTATGGACCATTCCCATCTTATTACTGATGGCCTTTGAGTGCACACGCTTTCATTTAGTGATTATCACAGGACACACTTTACAATACCTCATTCTGAAAGAACTGTCACTTAAAATTGTACTCTAAACTTTCTTTCTCGCCAGCAAGAACGGACTCGGACACCAGGATCCTTCTGCAGCA